>NC_064818.1:62808331-62895831 GCF_023721935.1 Panthera uncia | reverse complement strand
GTTAGGCAGCTGCAGGGCAAGATTTGTGTGACAAACTGTGGCAAAGGATGGCCGTATTAACTGCTTTTGTTGGTGTTTTTCCATGCTGTACCATACCTGAGGGCTTGGGTATCCCTTGCTTTTTCCTCCAGAAACCCTATAGAGGGGATGCTTTTGTCCCATATGACTGCTCTCTTTTAGGAGCTGGCTACTTCTCCTTTCTTTCCACTCAGCAGATTGGTGTGTGTGTGTGTGTGTGTGTGTGTGTGTGTGTGTGTGTGTGTGTGTGTAAAATGGAGGCAATGCTGTCACCTCTCCATCTTTCCAAACCCCATCTCTATCCACCTAAGTCACAGAGCTCAGAAAAATGGCACAAAACACACTTGTGTATGTACATTAGAATAGGTTTCTGGCCATAATTTTTGGCCTATCGATCCTATATACAGGGTTTCTCCTGACTGTGTTTCCTCATATCATTTCAGCTGTGAAATCTTGGTATAGTGAAGGTCAGGGGTATATAGGATGAAAAGCTTGGCTTGTGTGTCAGACAGATTTCAATTCTGTATCTCACTGGCCAACCTTTTCCGAACCTTGCTTCATCAGAGTAAAGGCTTTGGTCCACATTAAGTGTGCGGTCAATGAGGCTATTAGTATTTATGATTTCACCACCTCTCCCATGTCCAGAATTTGCCGACCCCAGTAAGCATCCAGGTTTAGTGTTGGCTCTGCACAGTTGGAAAAGAATAACTAACAGCTACCCACAACTTTAAATTGCGTGAAGTAATTGCATACTCTCTCTTAATATCATCAAAAATATTGGAAGATAGAAAGTATTATTGTTGTCATCAGTCCTCATCATCACCATCATCACCATCATCATCATCATCACTACTACCATTATTTTACATAGGAGAAAGGGAAGGTCAGTGAAGCAGTGACCCAGCCCAAATTACAAATCGAAACTACACTGTTCGCTCTTCCTATGGGGACAGTGCTAAAAAATTAGTCATACCAGGGAAACCCGTAATTTCTTCCCAACTTCTCACTGGAAGCTGATGCCTCCCATTCTATTCTCTTTTCTCCCCTATTTCCTTCCTCAGGGTGCCTGATTAGACTCAGGGTTCTCTCTATGGGTGGATACACCGTGATGGGTCACTGGTAGCAAAAGTGCTTTTGGTGCTTCTCCTCCCCTGCCCCCACCCCTTACAAGGACCCATGAGTCAGAGGGTTGGAGATCAAGAAGGCTTATTTACCCCAGAGAAAGTCCTGAGCCCGTCTGTGTGGAATCATTCAGGGCTCTCCACTTCTTTTCCCTCTGTCATTGTTGGCTGAGTTAGGAAGTGAAATAAACACAGACTTGAGGGATTTGGTGGTTCTAGAGATGATTCATTTTTCCTAGTTTTCCGTTCAGGATTTTAAGTCTGAAAAGAGCTTCAGCAATCTTAGAGTCCTTTTGAAAGTTGGAAAGATGGATGGAATAAGTATGGCTAGACTTTTGTGGGCTTATTTTGAGGCTATAAGAACTTACAGTAACTTGAAGTTAGTTTTGTGCCATTTTTCTGAGTTCTTTGCCTTAGGTGGATAGAAATAAGGTTTGGCAAGATGTAGAGGTGACAGCGTTACCTGCTTCTTATCCTCGGGAGAACTGGTTTGCTTTTACCTGACTGCCTCACACTTGAGTCCTGTTTTGTTAGATTATTTTACCTCCCTACTTCATACATTTATTCTTTCCTTAATTATATAATAACCAGTGTGAGCCCTTGCTCAGGGTTTTACTGTGTGCTTAGTGATGGGGACAGGTAGTAAGAAGGACACCCACAAAATCTTCAGAGATACTCAGTATGTGTTAAGATAGATTTTCATGTGCCTGGATTAGCTTAGACTAGTCTTCCCTGAAGCTCAGAATAATAGACTACGTACAGTATTGGTATTATTTGGGTGGAAATCACACAAAAACTAGAACGTCTATCTTTTTTTTATAACCCCGGTTATAAAAAACATTCTTTTTAAAAGAGATTGAATTCTTTTTTATTGGAGAGAGTGAGTGAGAGAGTCTGCAAGTGGGGAGGGAAGAGCCGTGGGAGAGAGAGACAGAGAGAGATAGTGAGAAAGAAACTTAAGCAGGCTCCACACTCAGTGCAGAGACCCACACGGGGCTTGATCCCAAGACCCTGGGATTGTGACCTGAGCTGAAATTATGTTGGATACTCAACCCACGGAGTCACCCAGGCACCCTACCCCAATAAACATTTTCAGTTGATGTCAAGTAACATCAGCCTTGTTATTTGCTAGTTTATTCTGTGAAAACTTTGTCTTTGGTTTTTGTTTTAGTCTAACAAGGATGCCAACAAAACAAAATTACCAAGTAAAATGCTCCAAAACTGACAAGGTTTGTCATATACTTACATGAGAAACCTAGGGATATGATTTTATGTGATTATACCTATTGATGTTTTAGAGATTAGCCATTGGTTGATACAAACTGTTCTTCTGGAGTGACTTTTTCACATCATGAGATCCTGAGTCAAACTCCTTTTGCAACTTGAGAGTGGTTACTAGCAACAATCAATATTAGTTAACAGTAATAAATTGTAGTAGCATTAATAGTAATTTTCTCAAATTTGTTTAGATACAGGGAGCATTAGTTGGAAGGGATTAGATCTTCCTCCAGTAAGCCAAGGAAGAGCTGACCCAGAAGGTTTCAGGAAAAGGAGGAACCATGGCCGCTCCAGCGGCTGCAGAAGAAATTGTTCAGGAACTTTATTATAAGGCCTACCACTGGTGTGATGGAAACGCTGCATCTGTATTACAAATGACTGTGCCCAGAGGAATAGAGGCAGAAGGTTACTGATCACCCAGTGCTGACCCTAAGAGCTGACTTTCTGAGAAAAGGTGAGTCAGACAAGCAACCAACATGCCTGCTTCATTACATCTTTGGGTCTCTCATGTCCATGTATACCAAAATCTCAACCAGAGACTGCATCCAAATGCAGCACGAGGAACCACTGGAAAAGCAGCTTGTCCGTCACTGAGTTTCCTAGGTGATGTGCTTGTCTCACAGTCCTGAGACTCAGGGATAAAAAAGATTAATTTAACTATCACCGCTGCAATCTGTATAGACAAAATCTAACCATTAAAAAAGAAATTTAGTTTGCTGAGTCAGTTACCCAACCCATGGCAACAGAGAAACTGTAGGAACCAAAAAGAGGAAGAGACAGAGGTTGAAACGGGCTCTATGGAAGATCTCTGCAGACAGGGGTCTCTTGCTGATATTTACCTTTCCCCTCCTCTACTCTTCATTTTAGTTTTGCCATGTTTTCATGATGAATGAAATGTTTATTCTTTAAACATTTGACTTTTTGGTGGCCCTTCCTCTATAAGGTTCTAGTAACCTTCCATCTTTTGTACTTGTAATTATCTTCATCATCATTACTACTATGTATTAAACACCCACCAGGTTCTAGGCATTAGACTTGACATATAGATATATAGTTATAAGTATTGTTATATATATATATAGTTTTATATGTATATATAATTCAATGTTTACAACAGTTTAAAAGACTGTTGTTATTTATAGAGAATTTAATAGCTATTCAGATACATTAAAATTTTGCCCAGTATTAAGATAGAAAGTAATAGAACCAATGTACATAGGTCTTTTGGGATCTTTCCATTATACAATGTTGCCTTTTCTTTATGAAATAAAGACATTTTTTTTCTCTGGGAAAACTGAGCGTATGGAACAAGGGTGAAGCTGCTTAATAAAACCCGACTAGCTAGTTCCACTCTGGAGTGCCATGTTTTCTAGGGGAAGAGAAAGGGGGCGGGGGGGCGAAGCTGTTCTAAGTGATTGACAATGCCCCAAATTTTAAGGGCCAGCCAGCCACCAGGTGGCAGGTTAAATGCGCTGAGCTTTTTAAATTTTATAGAGGACAATGATTTGTCCTTACCAAGAACAAGACTAAAATGGACTTAAAGTACAAGAGAGGAAGTCACAGAGGAATAAAAATGAAATGCAAATTTTGTGACTCTCAGTGCTCTTTTGATTACTGGTGCTATTTTCTAGGTGGAATTAAATAGCATGATCTCCTACCAGTGCACTATTCGAAACCACACCAGTGAGTCACTTAATCGATCCAATAACAATGATACACATGTTACTTGAATAATTTCTTTTAGGTGAGAAACAAACAAACAAATGAAGTAATTGATTAGTGCATAATGTCACACATTTACAGGTGACAAAATAGAAATGTTGAATCTAGACCTACCTAACTCCTAATTCATGGTCTTTTCATTCTGATATTTTTTTTTAACATTTATTCATTTTTGAGAGACAGAGAGAGGTAGAGTGTGAGTGGGGAAGGGGCAGAGAGAGAGACGCACACAGAATCTGAAGCAGGCTCCGGCCCTGAACTATCTGCACAGAGCCCAATGCGGGGCTCGAACTCACAGACCACGAGATTGTGAGCTGAGCTGAAGTCAGATGCTTAACCGACTGAGCCACCCAGGCACCCCTGTGACATATTACTTCTAATTTGATAAATGTATTACTTAAAGAGAGAAAAAAAATCTAGGATAAAAATTTTAGAATACCTCAACATTCTAAGCTATTCCCTATGAACTTCTTTAGCTATTACATACTATAGTCTCTTAATGAGTTTAGACACCCTCCCATACTCCCTCAAAATAATCCACCTGTGTTATTAAACGCATCATCTACTCACACTGGGGATTTGAGAGTGGATTAATTTCGCCTCTGTATATTCACATATTGGACTTTTGGTAGTATTGGCTAGGTTTTACTCTAATATACAATGGATTAGGATTTGTGTGTGAATTGTGAAGCTGTTAAATAGATTATATGTCTCTAGAAAGCAATGAGCCCTCTAGGTATTGTGCTTCTATGAGATTACTCAGATGCTTCTCCGGTGTCTGAATTCTCTTCCCTGTGAAAGTAAGCTTTGAAAATTCTTATTTTGACAGCATCTGTAGAAGTGCTTTAAACCCCAAGTCACTTCCAGGCTTTGAACTTCTTTATTCAGTCACATTCTCCTTTTGAACAATACAGCTTAGAAATTTGTTTGGTAATGGGGAAAAGGCCTTGGTTTGTTTTATTGTCAAATTCCAATTGCTTTGTGAGCGATTGTAAAATGTGGAGCTAGTGTCTGTAATGCAATTGCCTCAGCATAATACAAAATGCTCATTGTTGACTCCTCCTGAGAAAAACATTGGATGGCTGTTAAAAAGGATTCTGCGTATACTTCTAGAATGTGCAGCCAAGGAGGATCTGTTACATCCG
This sequence comes from Panthera uncia, assembly GCF_023721935.1. Classification (NCBI taxonomy): domain Eukaryota; kingdom Metazoa; phylum Chordata; class Mammalia; order Carnivora; family Felidae; genus Panthera; species Panthera uncia. The sequence goes on along the minus strand of NC_064818.1, from coordinate 62,890,547 downwards.
TCTTCAGTGTGTGACATACGTTTGGATGTCACCAAACTTCAGTATTTTCTGGTTTGGGAAATGGAGCAAATGCACTCGGGAACTTGATTTACTTGCCCTCTCTCCCTTCGAAAGAGCCCCTGGCATTTTTCTCACCCGCATTTCCCCATGGTCACATTGTGTTGTCCTTACTGTAGTCTCTAATTAGGATGCTTTTTGATAGTAAATAAATTATTGAAGAGTTTAATAAAATAAAACACGGCATGAATTGTCCATAAAGGGTAAACTGTAAAACGAGCTTTAATCATATTTCTGTGTTTTGGAAGGAGATTTCCCATTTGTTTGCAGAAGACTAACCATAAAACTCTGCATAATAAGTCATTCCAGTTTGAGGAGACCCATGGTGGGTCAGCTCAGATATGATATGTTGATGTTCTGGCCAGCTTTTGTTTGTTTTGTTGTGTTCAAATGATTACCTCAGGACAAATAAGGCTTTCTTAAAATTCAGACAGTGTAGTTTTCAGAGTTGTCTATGATACGATGATTTAGAAAAGCCTAAAGTCACAGTGACCTGGAGTGGCATATCTCTGTCTCTCCCTGTCTCTGTTCAAATGTGAATAGGGTAAAGGACTTGCCTCCTGTGCCTGGAAGATTTTATGTATCTGGAACCAGAGGTCTCTTCAATAAAACAGAGGCTCTGAGGGCTTCATGCTTCTCTAACTTCTCATCAAGACCTGATACTATTGAGTATTGAGAGATGAGCACACAATTTCAGAAGCTGAGATGCTGAGATTTGAAAACCTACATGCCCTTGAGTTTATATGAGGTGGATCCTCAATGTTTTAATAAGCTTGTTATCAGGATCTCACAAAACACGGACCCAGTAATTTTCAGGAAATGGAATAGATTAGAGCCCCAATCAATTTTGTAAGCTATATTCCTTTAGATCAATTCACAATGTCTTTTGAATAATTTGTCTTTGTGGCTTTGTAGCATTCACTTGGTCTCATTATGGGGTAGGAAGTTAGTTGAGCAATACATCAAAGAATGCATTATAATACTTCTATTTATTTTTTAGATGAAGACGCCAAAGAGTACATTTGATTAGCATGCATTTATAACTCTGTTGTAGACTATTAATGACCATTAACAGATAAAATTACATTTCCGTTTTCCAAGTCGTATTTTTTTACATCAGGAAATTCATTGTAATATTTTCCTCCCCCTCCCTTCTCCCTCTCTGTCTCTCCTTTCTTCTCTCTCCATACATACACTTACATGCACACTGATTCTGTGCTCAGTATACAAACTGACTTCACTATATATATATACTATATATATATATATATATATATATATAGAGAGAGAGAGAGAGAGAGAGAGAGAGAGAGTGTTCTTGTTCAGTTACAACCTTTTTTCCCCCTGCTATAGAAATTCACATTAGCATTAGGTATTATTCCTTACAGTTTTAGTTTGTACACTTTTAAAAGCACCCTGGGCTAGAATATGGGAGGATATATCACCTTTCCTTACACTAGGCCCTTAATGGCAGGACAAAAGGCCACATGGTGGAGTGCTAGTGTCGTGTCCAAACCCTCAATAAGATCCTTTTGCAGTCAGAATCTAAATGGAATGCCAGGTTGCCCCAATTCCTCCCTGCGTTCCCAGTGAGAGGCTAATATGCAGCTCTGCCCTGTTCAGCCTCTTTTTCATAAAGATGTAGATCCCCTGTCCAGAAGAAAGGCTTTCTCTTAAAGCAGTTTTAAGTCATTTTTCAACGTAAGGATCAGTTAGGATTCTTCTAAATGTGTCTCATTTCCTAGAATTGGGCAAGAAATCGGTTTGAGGGATTACACGAATTTACAAAATGGTTATGAACACTACTAAGCTTTCTGAGGGAATGAATTTAAAAAAAAAGGTATGACCCATGATACTCTTGTACTTGAAATGGCTGGGTCATAGGTAAGAAGGGTGCTGGTTAAAAAGCATGTGAAATAAGATTGGAATAATATGAGAAAAAATAAAACTAACAATTGAAATGAAATCATTTGAAAGTCTAATGGAAGAAAATGAAACAAAACCAGAAGTCTGTTTTGAAATATATAAGATTAACAGTCCTCCAAGATTTTTTGTCAGTTGCTTTAGATTTAAATATTCTTTTTTAAAAATTTTTTTTAACGTTTATTTATTTTTGAGACAGAGAGAGACAGAGCATGAATGGGGGAGGATCAGAGAGAGGGAGACACAGAATCTGAAATAGGCTCCAGGCTCTGAGCCATCAGCCCAGAGCCTGACGCGGGGCTCAAACTCATGGACCGTGAGATCGTGACCTGAGCTGAAGTTGGACGCTTAACCGACTGAGACACCCAAGCGCCCCTAGATTTAAATATTCTTCCCTTTAAAAATACTCACTGAACTCTTAAAAACTGAGAACAAACTGAAGATTGATGGGGGGTGGGAGGGAGGAGAGGGTGGGTGATGGGTATTGAGGAGGGCACCTTTTGGGATGAGCACTGGGTGTTGTATGGAAACCAATTTGACAATAAATTTCATATATTTCATATATTGGAAAAAAAACTGAGAATAAACAGAGGGTTGATGGGGGGATAGGAGGGAGGGTAAACTGGGTGATGGGCATTGAGGAGGACATCTGTTGGGATGAGCACTGGGTGTTGGATGGAAACCAACAATAAATGTCATAATAAAAAAAATAAAAGTTAAAAAAAATGCTCACTGAAATTCCAAGTTCCCCTTAGTGGCAATGAGCGTTTCCTTTAAAATTTCCTTTTAAGTATTTAAGCATCTCCTGTAGATACCTTCTGACATCAGAAAATCCAGCTCTTGGATTGTAAGGATCTTTACTAAACAAACAAACAAACAAACAAACAACTCTTTTTTTGTAGTAAAAGACCTCATCACTTTTGAACAGAAATGTGTCTAAAATGAAAAAGAGTGGCACCTGAGTGGCTCAGTTGGTTAGGCATCTGACTCTTGATTTTGACTCAGGTCATGATTTCAGAGTTCGTGAGTTCCAGCCCCATGTTGGGCCTTGCACGGACAGTGCGGAGCGTGCTTGGAATTTTCTCTCTCCCTCTCTCTGTGCCGCACACGCTCTCTCTCTTTCAAAAATAAATTAATAAAATGAAAAAAAAATAAATTAATAAAATGAAAAAGAAAAAAATACATACCTAAAAAATGTTAACAAAGAAGAAAAAAAGTTAATTAAAACAAGCTCTTTTTAAAGAGTGGTGAAAGTAAAGTTTCAAACATTTGAGGCCATTTTATTTCCACCTCAGAGCCCCTGAGGCCAGAGGCCCTGTTCAGACAGCTGGGAAACCATGCTTTGAGGACAGGAAAATCTCTGCTCTGAGAGTTTCTGGAAGTGCAGGTGTGATTAAAAAACAAACAAAGCCTGAAATTAAAATGAAGGAAAACTGTGCAATTTCACAACAAATTGGACAATTTAGAAATTGTGCTGTTGCTTCAAACATGCCAAATGGGAAAGTGCTGTTGTCTCTTTGTGGGATCTCTTCTTATCAGTTTCAAACTGAGTTTTTTCTTCACTCACGCAGAAACAAAGCCATGTAAATTTGTTGGGAGTTGGAACACCAAGAGAATTTCTTTCTAGTGCTTTCCTGTCAGTCCAGGTACCTTATGGCAGTGTTTTACTTTGTGAATTCTTCTCACTGGTTTTCTGGGTCATGTTAGTCACCCATGAGATGGCCCCACAAAAGAGGCCGATGGCAGTTGCATAGCTCTTGGTTTTTGTGTGTTGGTGTTTTCATATTGTTCCTTCTGTTCCTTCTCAATCTGTTTTTCTTCCTGTAATACATTCTGGGTATTTTTTTTTCTCTTTCTCTCCGTCTTTATATATTTACTAGGTCTAAAACTCTGCTAATCTAGGAATTGACTAAGTGTTATCCATGGGCAGGCAACACATCACATGTGATTAACTTTTTCTGAGCGCGCTGGATGCCATTGTCACAGAAGGCAAAGACAGAAAGCAGCACTGAAGGAACTAGCTTCTCAAGTGTTTGACCCACAGGAGGCAGATGGGGGGGTGAGCTAGCTGAGAACAGCTTTCAAAGTGGCAAAACTTGTGGCTCAATGTTACAGTGGTCTCATATAGTGGTAGGCCTGTCCCTGAACTCACATTCTATTTACATGATATAGGAAATGCAATCCAGTCAACTTTTTATTTCGATGAGTTTTATAAAACCCCTTGTGAAGAAACATGTGCTACCTTTCACATAGATAATTTTCTTGGGGTCAAACTGTGACTCAGTGACCTGGCACTTATTTCAGGAGATGTTTTCTTACTTTAGTGTGATCCACTGAGTGGTAAAGATACAGGACGACCGGACTCGTATAGAACAGAGGGAAGGATTAATGAGATGGCTTAGCAAAGTACTTAGGCATACAGGTTCTAGAATCAGAAAGACTTTGAACTGTGACTGGAGTACTTACTGGCTTTGAGACCAGATTGACTGACCTCTCTGAACCCCTGTGGATTCACTTATTGAATGGGAATATTGATAATACTTCATAAGTTTGCAAGACTAAAATGAGATGATAAATGTAATGTGCTTAACACATGATCTGGTAAAGAGTATATTAGCTGTAACCATGAAAAATGGAAGTGGGGGAATCAAGAGAAGGCTCTAGATGCAGGATAGAACCCTGGGGACCAACCATGCCTTTGATTTTTCTCCAAGATTCTATTTTAAATATTACATTTTTTAGACCATTGAGATCAGTTTCTTCAGGTGACAATTACTCTAGGAGATTGAATACTATTTTTTACTGTCTTAATAATCATGTTTTGAGGATGAATAAAGAGGAGAACTTGCAAAAATTTGCTTTTCTAATTATTCTAGCAGTGGGGCAACTTTTAGCCCATGCCTGCAAAGCACTTCTGATAGAAGTGTAGTAATTTCTTAACACTTTGCTTACAGAACTGCTAAAAGTCCTTCACGTACAAAGCTCTTTATAAAATGATGCACTATTTGATTGAAGACAATCGTCTATCAGTAAGTATGTTGCTACTTAGACACAGGGACTAGGAGAAAGGATTGTGGGTAGTTGCTCAGAGTACATTTTTTTTTAATCTAAGGAAGCAAAGCATTCCTTAGATAAATTGGAAGCATTATTGGTGTTCAAAATCCCTTCTGGCTAATGCTGGAATGACATGGGCTTAAGGGAGATCATCTCATTTTATTAGTTGCCTGTAGATTGCAGAAGGTATCTCAGAGGGAGAGATTTAGTGCCGGGGAACCTGAGAGAAAGCTCTTCTTTGGCAGTGACAAGATGGCACATTGAAAAATAACAGTATTGTTTAGTGTCCGCCACTCACAATACCACTGGGGGTTTTGTCATTCATTGGAAGACTTTGAGGGTGCTAATCAAATACATGAAAAACAGGTTTCTCAAAATGGTTCTAAAAATGGAAAAGAACCCAAATGTTTATTGCACAGTTTTACTGCTGGGAAACATGGTCTTTACGACTAGAGTGTTAGTCATATTCAGTTGGGTCTCTGAGGAATTTCAGGCTGGTGAGAATTATTTGGATTGCATGAGCATAATCAAGTTACAATTTGAAAACTAAATCTCTCTTTGTTTTTACCATACATTTTATTTTACTAATCTCTTAGATGGGAGCAGCTCATGAGGAAAATTGTAAGTCAGCCAAAGGCAGACACTGGGGTCCATCCAAGATACCTTCAGTATTGGCCAGTAAATCCAGGTTTTGTGATAACTCTGAGTTCTCCCGTTGGCAATGTTTGTGTGGCATCTGTGCTGACTTCCACGGAGTTGTCACTCCACCAAGGATGCTAGTCAGATGGAATGAGTTTCTCACACAGGACCTTCCTGGTTTGTTTCTAGAGATTTTTTTTTGCCTCAATTTTCTGTTATCCATTTTCCAGAATCAGAGGCAGGAGTGTGCAAAATCTCTTTGGAGGGTTAGTTAGTTGATGTCCTGGCATCTAGCACATTTTTCTTTCCTTACTCTTTTCACAGGGAAAGATGTAGCAAAAAGTCTTTAGTAATGGTGGCTGTTGGAACAAGTGATGTTTGTTTACTTCCTCACTATCTCCTTCAGGATTAAGCGCTAAAAAACACCCCTCCGTTCTGGCCGGTGTTATAGAATGTGGCCACTTAAAAGTTGCCTAGTTCTGACTGCCTTAATCCCAGTGACCCAATTCCAGATAGAATCTGTGTTGGCACAACTATAGAACTCTGCCAAAGAATGGTGAAAATTCTATATACAGTGAGAGGTGTTATCTCCTTTAGACTATTCCCTCATGATCTCACCCACCATTTCTAATTAATTAACTTCTTGAGCGCCTTTTATATATTTCATGAGGTATACAGTGTAGTAAAACATGGCATTTGTGTTCAATGAATTTAAGGCTTGTTGTAGATAATACGTAAAGGCCACTGCCATGAAACAATAGATCATCTTACTATTGCTTGGTGCTAAATTTTGAGATATAGGATGTTATTGCTTTGGAAGCTCAGAAGAGAAGAATTTAGGACAGTGAGTCTCAGTGGTGGTCCTAGAAGAATGACCAAGTACAAAGAACACTTTGTACCAAGTACATACATCCGTGAAGAGTTTCCTAAACACAGTTAGTGGAGAAAAATGCAGAGAGCAGCTTCTGCAAGAATACCAGGTGCTGGGGGGATACTTGGGAACGGGATTGAATGGAAGAGGTACATCCAGACCCAAGGCATTCATTAGTTTTGGAACTGTTGCCATTGCCAGAGAACACTTTAGTCTGGGATCTGGGCAAGACTTCTTGATACAGAAAGAGTTCACGATACAGAAAGAGTTCACATGCAAAGTCCCTACCCCATAATTCAGTGTCAAACACAGGCTCCTCTCCCTTGGGTGATAAATTACTTTCTTGTTTCTAATCTTGTTTTGAATTCTCTGCAAGCTGAGCTAGAACTGGTTTGAATTGAATGAACATTTTTTTTTTTTTTTATCCCAAGCACTTCTACTACTCCAGGGCAGAATCCCCTGTTTTCTGGCTGTAAGTTATCTAGCAGTGTGGCCTGTCCTCAGAAAAGTTAAAATTGCTACAGTGGAAGATTTTGTTGTTAGGATTAATGATGTAGAACCCCTGCCTCAAAGCATTTTACAATAGTATTTAATGTACATCACATAGGAAAGCCATTTCAAAAGTAATATTGCTAATATTGGGCTTCCTCTAAATTTTTCTAATTCCCTTTTATTCACATAACACTTAATTTTGATTTTAGTTGATCTAGGAATAGCAGTTACATTGAACAGGTGGGAACCATAAGTTTCCCAGGCATTAAACGGTGGTTTGGAATTGCAAAATCAGTGAAAATGAGTTTCCTGACTTCCCAAATTCTCACCCTCCTTCTCTTCCTAAGTATTCCCTTCTCCCCTAATTGCCACACTCTCCTCTAAACCTCTTCCTTTCCTCTTGCTATTGGTAGCATATAGTGAGCAGACCATCATTCTCCAGAGGCATCCAGGCATCTTGGTTGAGGGAAAGCTCTGGAGACAGCGATCCAAATTTGAGACCTAGCTGTCTGTTACACAGCAGTGTGGCCTTGACCCATTGATTCAACTCTTCTTTGTTTCAGTTCTGTTAAGTCTAAAATGGATACAATAATGGTAGCTATCTAATGGATTGTTGTGAGAATTAAGAGATGGCCCTTAAATGCTAAATACAATGCTTATAATGAATATCCATCAACCTCAGTTATTAATAACGGAATACATAAAATAAAGATCTTCATATAAGTTTTCCTGAGTTTTATCCTATACTTCTTTTCATAGAAGCATGCAGAAACTACCACCATAAAATCATGTCTGTTAATTTACACATTTGACATAACTAGTGGTAGATAAGTAGTAACAGTTTGCAAGAATGGTAGGATTTTAAAGTATGTATGTTTTAAACATTTGGGACTGAATTTGGAATGTGTACAACAAATAACATTCATTATGCCACCGAATTTGAACTGAAAATGTTTATAAAAATGGTATTCAGTTTTGAGAGTTTGATTACCTAATTAAATGTTTAAGTATTTTAAAAACTGGAAACATAGCTAAACCACATGGAAGACCTCAGAGACCACAGGGGAGGGAGAAAGTAATAAAACATCAGAGGGGAAAAATGAAACAGGAACACATGAAAGCCTAGGTCAGTGGAGACTGAGAGTGTGAAGGAAGAAAAGCATCATTAGAAATGAAAAAAATAGGGCAAATCCCTCAGAGGTGGAGTTATTAGAAGTAACAGATGCATATAATCAACAAGCCGCTTTCATCTTGAAAAAGCATAACAGATAAAGGATGCATGTCAAGTGTGAGTGCTACAATAGAAGACTTTTCACAGAGGAGTTCAGTATATTGGATAAACACACCAACTACTCTCATGATGCAAATCTTTCATTCATAGCGATGTCCCAGATACCTACAGTATTATGGGAAATGGGTTCCGGGGCTATGACTTGGAATAGCAGCTACCGTCGTCAGAACAGCAGAACAATAAACTCGAGGGACACCTTGCAGGGTCTCCCTTACCGTGTTCTTCCCCTCAGCAGGAACCAAAATAAAATACTGACCTCTGTTTCCTCGCCAATAACTAGATGTTGCTTTCTCAGAAGTTCAGCAACATCATTAAGTGTTGACTCAGAAAAGGAGAGTGGATTTTATTTTGCTTCGACTGAACCAAGGGAATAAACAACTTGCCTTTATATATTATTAATTATTGGCAAATATTTGTGGGATGAATGAATTAGACCCTGTTCAAACATTGATAGTATGCTGGGTACCGCTAATTTTGAATTCACTGGGGCACTGTGCTTATTGTTGAGAAGAGGTTGCTACAAGGAATATCAATGCTGTAGGATATTAATATGCGTTAACAAAAATGTTAAAAAGGCTTCCGTAGTCAAATATGTGTGCAGTATGCTGGCTAACGCAATAGTAAGTAGATTTCTGGACTGTAGGACTTCAGAGACTTGAATATGCTAAGTGTGCATGGCAAATAACCATGAAGGTTGTCTTGCCTTCTTCACACCAGCCTAAGTTTTTCAGAGTATCTCAGAGTCCTGGCATCCTGTTAACCACGGTGCCACAAACCTAACCACAGACTTTGATGTCACAATGTCATGAACTGTGGCAGCCCACTGATTATGTCCAAGTGTGTGAGTTTCAGGCACTGTGCAGAAAGTCTCTAGTTAATCAGTGAGGCCAGTGGTGGTCTACCTCCTTAATTTTTCTTCCTGGTGCTTCACCCTTTTGAAGCAATAAAACTTTGTTTCTTTATAAAGAAAGAAGGGGCAGCAGAAGAGTCAGCTGATACGGCTGGGGACAGTGATAAAGGGAATGTGAGGCTAAGAACTCTTAGCCAGAAAACAGAAACTGTAGAGACAACTAGGGAGCGAAAAACTGAGTTCAACTGTGGCTATTCTTGATAGCAACATGTCCGACACGTGATCCATATGGAAACTGGAATGATTCAAGAGCAGATTTTACTAAGTTCTCCAGTTAGGGCGCATGTTGCTCTCTATATAACAAAAATAACTTCACCGAAAGGTAAAAAGCTAGATGGGTTGTGTGTGAAGCTATACATAGGAAAGGTGTGACTTTAGAGACACGAATGGGAGGATTCAGGAATCTGAAGAAGTATTCTGTATTTGTGAGCTTGGGGATTTCTGACAATCTTCATTATTTTTTTTAAATCTGTTTTATTTATATTTGAGAGAGAGACAGAGACAGAGCATGAGCAAGGGAGGGGCAGAAAGATGGAGACAGAATCCAAAGCAGCAGGCTCCAGGATCTGAGCTGTCAGCACAGAGCCCGATGCAGGGCTTGAACTCACGAGCAGCGAGATCATGACCTGAGCTAAAGTCGGACGCTTGACCGACTGAGCCACCTAGGTGCCCCGACGATCTTCATAATAACAATCTGTCTTTTGTGGGGTGTTGATGTTTTATCCAGGTGTCTGTGCAAAGAACATTTACTCTAAAGAAGGCATTGACTCCACTCTACAGATGAGTAAACTGAGGTCCAGAGAGATCAAGGCACTTACACCCCATCGTTTTTGGAGATTCAAAGCAAAGCCTGCCTGCTCATACTGTGCTGTACCATGCTGCTTTCTTAAATTGAGGTTAATGGAGGAATCACCGTTACTGGTTTCTGGTATCAGAATTTCAAGCCCTCTATTTTAACATATAAAATTTAATATATTCTGATTCATTATGAAGTTGAACTGCCCAGTTTGTAAAATCCCCAGGGATTATTTTGAAGATTTCTTCCAGGCGAATGTACTTAATAGGGCTGCTCTTTACAGATATATACTATGCCATTTTTGGATATTTGTGCCTTGAATATCTACTGCCTAACAATCAACACTCACTAAATATGCGTTACTATTATCAGTGAAAACACTTACAGAATGCATCTTATTAAAGAGATACCTGAGCCCAGATTAAATGTTACCTTCTCCATGCCATCTTCCCTGGTCCCCCAATTTAGAAGATATTTCTCCAGTTCCTAACTGTCCAAAGAATGTCTTGCGTTCTTTGTTGTCATCGCAAGAAGCAGTATGGCCCAGGAAAACACAAAGGACTTGGGGTCAGAATGCTTGGAATTAAATGCCACTCGCACTATTTATTGGCAATGTGACTTGGGCAAAATAGCTTAGATGTTTATGCTTCAGTTTCCTTATCTGTAAGATGGAGACACTAAGAGTATCTGCCTTATAAGTTGCTGTATTATCAAGTTCGTGTATATTTGACACTTTCAACGGTGACTGGCAAGCATTAGTACTTAACAAATGGGATTTGTAATTGAATTCGTGTCCCTACCCTCAATTGGATTGTAAGGTCCTTAAAGATAGTAGTGGTCATGCCTCATTCATCCCTGTTTGGCAAGTGATGGGCACTGGATACATATTTCTTTATTGAATAAATGTGCCGAATGAATGGCGACGAAGACTTTCCTCACAGTTTGGCTGCAGTTTTCACGTATTTGTAAAGAACTGTAACCGTCAGGTGAGTGCTCCTTAGAAAATTAGTGGCATCTCTTTTCCCTGATTTTCCTGGCCTTTCCACCTTGGCTGATCCCATCTCTCCAAATCTTTTCCTCTGTTTAAAGTGGTATCCTTAGGGAAGAATTATGTAAGAATGTGTGTGCTACATTAATTGAAGCAGTAGCTCATTGTAATTAAAAGTAATTGAGAACATACAGTGAATGGGCTTTATTGGGAGCACAGCAGGCATCAACCAGACAGAGCGTCCTGGTGCTGTCCTAGCCTGCTGAACTCTAGTAACCCTGCGGCACTGGGGCACAATGGGGCCTTGTGTCAGTGTCACTGCATATCACTGAGTGCCCTACTGGGGAAGTGACCTTTTACACAGAGATCTGTGTGTCCCTTGCTGGCTTTGGATAGTAGTCTGGATAGAGTAGTTAAAAGCCTAGGGTTGAGGGTCAGGTCCGCATGTGGCTTCTGGGGTAATTATTCAAACTTCCCTAGTCTTGCTAGCTTCTCGTTGTTGTTGTTGTTGTTGTTATGTTATGTTTTGTTTAGAAATGAGTATTAGGGGTGGCTGGGTGGCTCAGTTGGTTAAGTGTCTGACTCTTGATTTTGCCTCACGTCATGATCTCACAGTTCACGGGATTGAGCCTTGTTGTGAGCATGGAGTTGGCTTGGGATTCTCTCTCTCCCTCTCTGTCTGCCCCTCCCCTACTCATGCTCTTTCCCCCCAAATAAATAAATAAACATATAAAAAAAAAAAAGAAACGAGTATTATACTGGCTGTCTAGAGTTGATCCAAATAATGCATGTGCTCTCATTTTATTTCTTTCTTTATGCAATATTAAGTGCTCACTCTTTTCTACTTCTCTTTTTATACATATATATATATATATGTGTCTCTATTATATATATTATTAATATACATATATAAAGAGAAAAATTCATGGTATAGAGTTGAAGTGAAATAGTACCGATTAACTAAATCACACTCTGGCGTTTGCAGGTGCTTAATGCATGTTGTAATGTGATTGGCATTCTAAGGCATCTGTGTGGATAAGGTAGCTAGAAACTTTTTCAGTTGCTGATTTGGAAATTAAAAAAAGTCTGGAGGCTTTCATTGGCTGAGTATGGCTTGCCGTTTAGTATTAGCTCCAGACTCACCCCTCTGTGGGCTTTGGGAAGGACCAGCCAAACCTCCCCTAACTGTCCGTCTACATTCCCTGGGGCCCTGTGTTCAGCTCTGCCCTTAAAGGGTGGTAGACCAAAACGGCAAGGTTGGAAGGGAGGTCAGGACTTCCTGTCTTCCCTTTACCGTGAGTATCACCATGGCAGTGCTGCTCACCTGGACAGCCGGAGTGCTTGCCTTCCTGTAGCTGCAGTCTAACCGAATTGCAGTTCTTCCAACATTTAAAGAACTGACCTCATCGTGAACCTTAGAGATGCCCCATGAGCCAAAGCAGCACCTGCTTCTCTCAGGTAAGAGTTTCTGGGTTTCAGCAATTATAGCCTCTTTCCATCTTTATCTCAGCTTTCTGCATTATCACCTCATGATACCTTTAAGTTCCTTTCAGACATGGTCAGTTACCTGTTAACATTTTTATACCCAGCTTACAGCTCTTTGAAATTCTGCCTGTCCAAGGGAGCAGTGTGGTTTCTGCCTTCTGGGGGGACTGCCATGTGGGTCAGTGCACCTGTGTTGGCAAATGCCAGCTGGGCAGTGGCTTGCTAAGTACTCTATAGTTCTTAGATACAAGGAAGTGTATGAATCTGGAAGGATGGTTCTCCAGGGATGGGGTGCCCTCGATGTCTCACTTTCTGATGGGAACCTTAATTGCAGAGGAAGTTCTCTGCCCATAACCGTTGCCACACTGGTGAAATGACTCACCCTAAGGCGAGTGTCCCTAAGACGGTTCATAGGTTGCAGGGGGTTCACATAATCCCTTGCAGTGGTGTGCAAAAATTGAATGCATGGACACTTTTTGAAGGAGAAGCTTTTCATTTCAGCAGTTTTTTCATGGAGCCCTGACCCATAAAAACTTAAGAAACACAGTTGCAGTGGGGTTATTTGAAAAAGAAAATATAGATGGCTTTTTAAAAGAAGCCTGAGAAATATTTTGGGAATGAACATAAATAAAAATAACTACATAAAATATATAGTGGGATATTTCCTGCCCTTGAGGCTGATGTGGGAAGAGCAGCTCCTCCTCCCTGCCAAGGTCCATGCTCCCTCTTTTGGCAGCGTGATTCTGAGCCAGATGGGCTGTGATTCTGACTTGTGCTGGTCATTCCAGCGTGCCCAACCTCAGACTGGATAGAGCCAAAGCAAATGTTTACATTGTACATCTTTTGCATTATTCACTCTTAACACTTAGTAGATGCCAAGGGAAGGATAAAAAAGAAAAGCAAACAAAAAAAAAAAAAAAACAAAGAACCTTCCTAGGGACTTGACTCAGGTGAATAGCAAGCCTCATTTATGAGGCTTTTTTTTTTTGGCATATTTTTTCTTAAAATCATTGGAAAATTGATATCACTCTCCTTATATAACATATATTCACAGGATAAATATATATGTATTTATAAATATATGCATTTATATATGTAAATATATACTCATATATATGTATATATGAATTAGAATGCTCCAAAATATTCAGTATCATCACTAAATAATAATAATTTTTGTTTTGAGAATTTTCCAACAATCCATGCAATCATTACAAACATGTATTATTTTTCTGTATTACTCATGCCCTATGAGAGTTGGTATAGTGGATTTGAAAAGAGAGATTTTTAAAAATGATGAGGGGAACGTAATTGTCTTTCTTGAGACTGATTTTGCATCCACCATATCTGAGCACCGTAGGAAGTCTAGGAAGAGATGCTTTCGATGGAGGATAAGTGCTCAAAACTGTGTTTTAAATTCTGCAATCCTGCTCTCTCATTTTTTTAGCAATTCTTATTCTTTCCAAGTGTAGAAAGAGGCATTTAAGTGGGACTGTAAAATGATGCAGCTGTTGTGGGAAACAGTCTGGCAGTTCCTCCGTAAGTTAAGTGTAGACTTACCATATGACCCAGCAATTCCACTCCTAGGTGTAAACCCAAGGGAATATTCACATGAAAAAAACAAAAACAAACAACAAAAAAACCCCCAAAAAAACAACAAAAAAAATACAACAAAACCAAAAACAAAACAACCCACAAACTGTGTCTGAACATTCACAACAGCATTATTCCTAATAGCCAAAATGTGGAAACACCCCAAGTGTCAATCACCTGATGAATGGGTAAAGAAAGTGTAGTCAATCCATAGCATATTTTTAAAAATTATTAGGCCATAAAAAGGAATAAAGTACTGATACATGCTACAACTTGAATGAATCTTAAAACATTTTATGTCAGACATATATCATATGACTTCACTCGTATGAGGACTTTAAGATACAGAACAGATGAACACAAGGGAAGGGAAGCAAAACTATAAAAAAAAGGAGGGGGGACAAAACATGAGACTGTTAAATATAGAGAACAAACAGAGGGTTACTGGAGGGGTTGTGGCAGGAGGGATGGGCCAAATGGGTAAGGGACATGAAGGAATCTACTCCTGAAATCATTGTTGCACTATATGCTAACTAACTTGGATGTAAATTTAAAAAAATAAATAGATAAATAAATAAAATATGCTACGTCAGAGAACCCAGATAGAAAAGGCCATATTCTATACAATTTTATAGAAATCTCCAGAATAGGCCAGGCCATGGAGAATAGAAACAAAATAAGTGATTTGGGAGAGGGGAGAGAGAGGAGGGACTGACAAGGGGCGTGGGGTTTCTTGCCGAGTGATAAAAGGATTCTGGAATTAGATAGAGGTGAGGGCTGCACAACTCTGTGAATATAGTAAAACTTACCGAATTGCATGCTTTAAAATGATGAATGTCAGGGTGTGTAAATTACGTCTCATTAGAAAAGTGGAAAAAGGATTGGTAAAAATCAATCTTTTGCATTGAACGAGAATCATTGCGGAAGACATTTTTGAATTTTGTACTCCTTTCTCTTTCAAATAAAGACTGCTTAATTTGTCTAATTCAAAAGAGATTTTTAGGGCTACGCATATGAGTTTTAAAATTTTAGTCTGCAATGGGATTCTGAACACATCAATGTGGTAGGGCTGTAGATGGAGTCAGCGTGCATATCTCGAGCTTTGTGACCACATTCCCTTCCCTGGATAAGATCACTCCGTGCTCACGTTGGAGGATCTGCTCAGCTGGACAACGTTGTGCTCCTCTGAAGTGCTTATTCATCAAGTGCTATATCTACAGTGTCAAACCAAAGTCAAGGACACACTTTAGATTGAGAACTCCATTTATAATCAGAAGGACAGATGAGGTCAACAACAGCAACAACAACAACAACAACAACAACATCAACAACAACGAGATAGCCAGTATGTGCCATAGGAACTATAGGGACTCTGCTAGCAGTGTGTTCTCTCGCCAGCTAGGTTTCATATGTAATTAATTATTGTTGTCCGTGGATAATGCCCACTCACTCCCTCCCACCCCGCCAAAGATCATAGCGAGCTAGGGAGAAAAAACAAACACAAAAAAAACCCTCAAGTTTAAGAGTCAGACTGATTTGTGCATAAAGTAATGCATGTTCAAATACTTACTAGTTACGTGGCCTTTTCAAAAACTACTAACCACTTTAGTAACCAGTTCTTTATGATTTATCCTAAGATTTAGAAGGTGAAATGCACATGTGGCTTGATACTATTTGAGGGATTAAACTCTCGTCTCTCCTTGGTACCTTGTACCTGCTTCACCAAACTCAAACACACAGTGTGCTTGCTGCTGAGGAATCTTCTCTGAGGAAATTGGTAGGAAAAACGATAGATGTGCTTTACAGATCTTCCGGGACTTTCTTTCCAAAAGCCCCGGCCCAGAATGGATTCAGGATTTGTGGTAACAGGCTTTTCTAGAACAGATTAGAGATGAGAGAGTCCTCCAACCTAGGGAGAGGAGGGGGAATATAGTCACCATAAAGCAAGGCAGTCCTTGTTATGTTTCTCAGCAATACCATTGTGATGGTGGCGAGATCTCGGAGAGGGAATGAGGATGGGGTCATAAGAGAGCCAGAGAAATCATTTGGTACCACGCTTGCCATGGAGGCAGCAAAAAGCTTGCTTTACTTGTTTTTCTTGCTTTATTTATTTATTTATTTATTTATTTATTTATTTTTCTCTTGACAGCTGTGTGGGATAGGGGCATAGAAGCATCATGATTGGCATCGTCATCGTAGCCAACACTTAAGGTAGTGCTCTAAATGTGCCAGACATCTTTTGTAAGTTTATTTATTTAGAGAGAAAGAGTGAGATAGCAGGAATGGGGCAGAGAGAGAACGAAAGAGAAAATCCCAAGCAGGCTTCATGCTGTCAGTGCAGAGCCCGACGTGAGCCTCGATCTCACAAGCCGTGAGATCATGAGCTGAGCTGAAATCAAGAGTCAGATGCTTAACCAACTGAGCCAGCCAGGTGCCCTTGTGCCAGACATTCTCTAGCCACTTTACACATAATGCTTTTTTTAACCCTTACAACTCTATGAAGTAGGTGCTCTTTATTATCTCCATGGTAGTAATAAGGAAACTGAGAAAGGACCACAGAGGTAGAGTGAATTGTCCAGGGTAACACAGCTAATAATTGAGAGAATGGGCATTTGAACAGTAGTCAGTCTGATGCCAGTGGCTTTTAGGTACCATGTGACATGTGTCTCGTGATGAATTAAATATTGTATAGAATAAGGGAACTAATAGTTCCTAAATAGTTGCATTTATGGACCAGATTTCATATCTGCTGTGCCTAAAAAGGCACATGGCATTTCATAAACCTTATTGATATATGCATACAAAAAATATACTAAGAGGGGTGCCTGGATGGCTCAGTTGGTTGAGTGTCCAGCTTTGGCTCGTTTCATGATCTCACGGCTCATGCTTTTGAGCCCCACTTCAGGCTCTGTGCTGACAGCTCAGCAGCTTGGAGCCTGCTTCTGATTCTGTGTCTCCTGTCTCTCTGCCTCTCTTCTGCTTGTGCTCCGTCTCTGTCTCTCAAAAATAAATAAACATTTAAAAAATTATACTAAGATGTTTTGGAGTGCTAGACT
Organism: Panthera uncia; assembly: GCF_023721935.1. NCBI lineage: Eukaryota > Metazoa > Chordata > Mammalia > Carnivora > Felidae > Panthera > Panthera uncia. Next base: position 62,873,392 of record NC_064818.1, on the reverse strand, counting down.
GATTGATACCCCTTTCCAAAGGAAATATTCTTGACTTGCACATTGCAGAAGGAGCAAGTCTAGGAGGCCAATATGATCTCTCAGAGCACTGGGCAAGGATCAGAAAATGTCATCAAAATGGGCATCCAGAGACTGGCCAGAAACTTGTGGTCTTGGGGAAAATTCTTGAACCAGAACCTGGCCACTTTTCTTCCCCAAGATTTGGACTTGGATCCAGGGAAACTGTGTCAGTCTGTGGTAGGAGAGAAGACAGGCTACATTCATAGAGCTGATGAGTCCATGAGTGGCCCAATCCAGGAGGAATGACCTCAAAATCCCACAGCTAAAATCCCTGAAACTGCCTCATCTCCAGAATGACTGTGAGTTTCTGCCCAGCTCACATGAAACCATGCTACCCTATCAGTTCTTTATAGTTTTACCAACATAGTAGGTGTTACAACTTTTCTGTATTAACACCACACTTTCAGTATTAAAAGTTGGCTAATTAGGCAAGCAAGGTTATGTTGCTGAGGGCCCCACTGTGGCCAGAAGCAGATTTTTGTTTCATATTCCAGGGGCAACAAGTCAACATCTGTCATTTCTCCTTCCCTTCTACTTAAATAGTTGGGAATACACTACTTATTCCTTTTTCCTTTAATCTCTCTTAACCTTTAATAAAGGAGCCAGTTCTGTCCTGAGTTTCTTCCATAGAAAAATTTCAGTAGTGTTCAGAAAATAATGATAGACCTGATTAAATTATATAACAAAGTAGGCATTTTGAATCTTATGATGTAAGAGTCAAGGACTAATCAGCATTAACTAAATGACTTTTGATCACTGAACTTCATTTCTCTCTAGCCTTGGGTCTCCAGTAGATTCATTTGTGGAGCCTTGTAGCAGATGGCTGGCTCTTCACTTTCTGATGGCTGTTACCTTTGAAAAGGAAGACTAAGTAAGGATCCTAAGAAATATTTCCAGATTTCCTTGTGGTGGTTTACATACTCATTCTCATTTCACTCAAAAACATTTTTATTTGGTGAAGTAATTGAAGAATGACAAAAACGGTAGCAGCTCATAGTTTTCTGCCTGAAGGGATTTGACGCTCTTGGAACCAAGAGTACAGAGCAAACTTTAGAGTAAAATGTAGGAGCTATTTCCTGCCTAAATGGCAGTAGAAAGTGTTCATGATGCTTGGAACCCTAAGGGTGAACTCCAAGCTACCAATGCCCTCTCAGTTTCAGACAGAATGGGAAAATCAACCATCTGGATTGATTTTATGTAACTTTAGGACATGGAGGGAGAAAATCATAAAAAAAATATTAATCACCATGAACATTTCCACTTGTCTTCAAAGGTGCAGGCTCCCTAGGACTGAGAAATTCCTTTATGAAGGTTGAGAAAATTGTTTTCATTATAAGAAGAAGGTGATAACTAAGTTTTGGATCTGAAAATCAAACAGGTTGGATTTGAATCTTATCTCTGTAATTTACTAGGTTTGAGATTCGGCCTCAGTTTTCTTGTATTTGTAAAATGAGGGAAATAATAGTACCCATCTTTAGAGTTTCTGACAAGTTAAAATGAGATTATGCGTTAGAAGCTTGCAACACTCACTAAATGTTGACCATTGATCTTTTTATTACTGTCTTTTGCTGCATTCTTATGGCTTAGAATCAAAAAATGCTCGTTAGGAATGCTGATGTATGCAGAACTTCTTAGGATTTATTGGTGGGGAAGAGAATATTCATTCAAATTACAGACATTTATAAGATTTCAAAACAAAGTGATGCTGCCTTTATTTGGATCTAGTACTCTGCTTCCCCACTATTTAGATGGTGTTCTTATGCAAGAACCCTGAGACTCACTTTTTTCTTCTGTTAAATGGGAATCATAGTAAACAACACTTTGTGGTTGTCTTGAAGGTGGAGGGAAGCTACTTGCAAAAATAGCACTATAAAATTACTACTTCCTTTAATCTGTACCAAGACCACTGGAGGTGTATAATAAAGTCTTATGAACAGAGCTTACAGAGATGGTATAATTATACAAAAATATAACTCAGTGCATCAGCAATAAAAGATCGCTGTCAGCAAGAGAAGAGGAAAGAATTTGTGTCTGCCGGGGGACAGGCAGGATCAGGAAGGTAGATACTGCTTCTGGGTAGATTGTCAATAAACATACCTTCAAAAAGATTACGTAATATAAATCTTCAAAGAGATTACGTAATATAAATTCCAGTATATAAAGTGTAGGTCAGGGTGCAGCAGGCTGTTTACATTAATTGGGGCTCAATAGAAGGCAAGATGGAGAGAAGGCTTCAGAGAAGGGTCACTTTACTGGTTGTCACTTCTTGCCCTAAGCACTGTTTTCTTGGGAACAACTGGTAACCATGAGCCAAAGTGGATCTGCTTCTCTTCACTGTTTCTCTCCTTCAGGTACAAAAAGTATAGCTTTGAGCAACAGGCTTTTGGAGGCCTAAAATCAATCAGGACAAATATTTCAATTGATTGTGGGGGTCAGGGGAGACAGGGGTAGGACAGATAGGTATAAATAACTTAAAATTTTTTTTTAATGCTTATTTAGTTTTGACAGAGACAGAGCATGAGTGGGGGGGGGCGTGGTGCAGAGAGAGAGACACACACACACACACACACAAAATCTGAGCTGTCAGCACAGAGCCCAATGTGGGGCTCGAACTCACAGACCACGAGATCATGACCGAGCCGAAGTTGGACGCTCAACCAACTGAGCCACCCAGACGCCCCTGTATAAATAATTTTTAGTGGCCCTTCCAGTTTTAGGATTCTAAGGTGGTAGGTCCAGATGCTGGTAGTTTATTCAATCTTTTCCATTATTAGCCAAGGTAATTATTAAAGTGTTAGAAATAAGTTGAACTACTTGGTAGGGGGGATTTAAAGCCACAGGTATTTGCCTAAAAGAATTGTAAACATTTGTGAATAAACAATATTAGTTAGTGGAGGGAGTGAGGTAACGTGAGGACACGTTGAAGATAGTTGGATAAATGTCTTTCAGCTCTGTGAGGTTTAGAAAGTATTGAACTCTACTGAACATTTTAAGCCTGGTTTCCTTACTGTTCTTCCCCTTCTTCATTTATTTCAAGTATTGTAAAATTCACTCAGATTTCACTGCAACTAAAGAGTTATCGTCATTAACTTGCATGATCCCACTGAGTTTCCATCTTTGATTTAGAATGTGGATTACTGAGGAAGAAGTTGCAAATTCATGTAGGTACTTGATGGTGGCATGAGAAAGCTAAGGATTGATATCAAAATCTTACCATCTGTATTTGTATGTTTATAATGTGTGGGGTAACAAACATATGAAGCTAAGTTCCTTTCATTAAGAATGCAAAAATGAAAATTCATAGCCAGGCTTACTTTAGACTCATGGTCGATGACGATTTATTTGTATTGTTATGACCATGAGGCACCATGGGATTTTGGATTGCTTTTCAGATTATCAAACCAATACTAAATCATGTTAAACATCTATGAGTGTCACACAGCCTAGTGTTTGGGAATTGATTGCATATGGTACACGTGGTTACGTGTTATTAACCAGAATTGAAAAAAACACCGCACCAGCTTTTTTTTTCTTTTAAAAACATTTTTTTTTAGTGTTTGCTTATTTTTGAGAGAGACAGAGATAGACTATTAGTGGGGGAGGGGCAGAGATAGAGGGAAATGCAGAATCGGAAGCAGGCTCCAGGCTGAGTCAGCACAGAGCCCTATGCGGGGCTCGAACTCACGAACTGTGAGATCATGACCTGAGCAGCCCAAGTTGTATGCTTAACTGACTGAGCCATCCAGGTACCCCAGAAGACCACCAGCTTTTAAATGGTCTTAAATGGTTAGTTCTATAGAACTTTCTTAGCTGTTTGTCATGTCGGAATGTTTTCCTCTCATAGAAATAATAATACTATGCAACTGTCGTGATTTTTTTCACAAGTTTTTTATATACAGTTTTATTAAACTATTGCCTACTCATTTCAGGAAACATGAAAATAGAGAATCATATGAAGAACACAAAAGCTCCCATTCTTCCACCGATAAGAAAAAACTCCTAATATGTCGGGGCATTTCATTATATACCCACACACATTTACATAAATATGTACAAAAATATACGTATACACACATAGAAACATACACACACATATATACACAAACATATGTGAGACTAATTACATACACACACCCCTTCTAGGCTACTTCCCAGTGTCTAGCAGTCACTCAAGGAAAGGTCATCCACTCTCACTGTCTGAATGTCTGATTTTATGGAACCATATTTATTCCTGTATAATTTGAAACATGCTCTATGGAATTTTTCCCTTGACTGGAAAGAATTGCTTGAAACAACAAAAGTCAAAATCAAAACCAAAGCACTACATCAAAGCACAGCGAAGCTCTTAGGTCTTCACACATTCTTACCACCGACTTCACATTTTAAGGTGCATTATCCCTGACCTTGTTGGACTCTTGGGAACTAGAGGGAGAAGGGGCACTAACTAAAGGAAAAGGAAGTGATAAAGGCGTGGCATAAACCCAAGTGATCTGCGTATCAGTCCCCATGGGCTTATGGAGTGGCCACATTTCGTTTTGTGGCGGTTTCTCTAGAGCGTTTGAACAACTAACTTTTATCTTCCCTACCCTGAAATTCAGACCTCATGGCCCAGCGAAGCTGGACTAGTTGTCCTGAGCTGTGGCAGGTAGGTTATGAATAGTTTTAGATTCCTGTGGTGTTTTAACATCTCCTGTTTTTATGAGTATTTTAATGAAGGCAGTGGCTTTAGTTAGCTCTGATTATAACCCAAATGTGTCCCCTCCTCAAGTTAACTTTACGTGCCTCACTCACTTTGCAATAGTGCGATTAAAATAATAGAAAACAATGCTACAGAGGTCTTAATACGTTTTAAAATGTTAATATTGATTTAAAAAAATAAGGTGAGGGTAGAAGAGATGACCTGATTTTTCCATTGACTTTAGAAGAAATTAAATTCAATTTCCTTTTAGGACTATTACTGTCATAAATGTAATAAGCTCTTTTAAGTTAAGAAACTAAGCCTGCATTTAAAATTATATATGTGCATCCTGCAAGCAGTGTGGTTTTGGACAGATTGCTTAACTTCTCTGTGCCTCAGTTTCCTTATCAATAGATGAGGAACTGGGGGCTGCTTATACCTACTTTACAGGTTTGTTGTGAGGATTCCTTCATATAACAAAATGGGAAGTACATTTAATAATGCCCGATATGGAGTAAAAACTCAGTAAAGGTTAGAAATAATAATAAGGTTAGAAATAAAAGGTTCAGGGCGCCTGGGTGGCTCAGTTGGTTGAGCGTCCGACTTCGGCTCAGGTCATGATTTCGCGGTTCGTGAGTTGGGGCCCCGCGTGGGGCTCTGTGCTAAGAGCTCAGAGCTTGGAGCCTGTTTCAGATTCTGTGTCTCCCTCTCTTTCTGACCCTCCCCCATTCATGCTCTGTCTCTCTCTGTCTCAAAAATAAGTAAAAGTTAAAAAAAATTTAAAAAAAGGAAAAGGTTCAGATTAGCTTCTAATAATTGTTTTATAGTTATTATTGACTAAACCTTATTCTGTTTACTGTATTTCTCTATTGCATTACAATAAGCATATTTGCAATTTGCAATTATTCATGCATGTATGTACCGTGCCCTACTTATTTCCAAAATAATTTTAAGGTATCTTACATAATATGATAGATAAAATGAAATAATAAGTTATATGGATCAAATAAAACAACCAAATCACTAACGTAATGATAGAATAATTATACCAGAACCTAGGTTAATAAAGCTATTACTTTGGAGGCTCCATTTTGCTCTGAACTGCCCACAAAAAGGCAAAGAGGATAGCGGTGAATTATGGAGCTTTTACTATCTTATAAGGGGAAGCATGTTGGTTTTTCAAATAGTTTTTTTCTCTTGTACTTCAATCTAAATGAAGCGTATTGCATTGGCCTTTGCATAAGGGGTGTTGAAACACCCAGTGGATGGTGTCTTTTTTAGCAGTTTTACTACAAAAAAGATACCATGAATGGTCTTAACAGTCGTATTCTTTGCCTTTAATAAGCTAGAAGTAAGCATTTTAATTAGGTATGTAGTCTTCTGTCATGATATTCTAGTGATATTTGCTTGGGAATTTACTTATTAAATTTATTTTCCATATGATAAGCATCCATTATGGATGTTTTTGAATATGCTGTTGTTTTCTTTTGTCATTTGATTATTTGTGTACATAATTGCCTGAGTTAGGCTACTATATGTAGTATAATTTTGTGTTGAGTATCATTAGATTACTTGGTAGAGAGTCTGAACTGGTTCATTTTTATATCTAATTTTCCTTAAAATTGCCTTTTTCTTGGTGGAATACATTACTAGCATAGCTCTTACACTTGTCAGGCGTGATTACTGTTATTTTTCACTCTTAGATGTATCTAAGTGGAATAGAGAAGATAAATTTTCGTGAGTTAACTTGGTAAGTGAAATAGAAGGTGTATTCGGAAATGTGTGTACTTCATTCAGTATCCATTTGTTGAGCATTTTTAAGGCTTTGGTTAAGGGTCTACTGATTATATAACATGAACTAAAACATGATTTTTAAGCCACTTAAAAATCTAGAAAGACAACCATGAGATGAGGAAATAAAGAATAATGAAATAAGTTATATTTGGTAACTTTTTTTCAACTAAAAACATATTGTCTAAGCGTAAACATAATTAGAAATGTCAAAAGAGAGGGGGAGACTGTGAGCTGGGGCTTGTGGTGGCAGTTATGACAAAGTCAAGGAAAAGGGTTGTTGGCACAGATATTGAATTGGGCACCTCCTTTCATGATCACGCAAGGGATGCCTTTGATCAAAAGGGGGTGCTCCAGGGCTGAAAGCATGCTGGGGCACAGAAGGAGGGAACCACCCTGTGTGAGGACAGAGGGCCGAGGAGGTCGGGTAGCCTCACATTTGCAGGTCTGGAACATCTGAGATTTCCCTAAGTGCACGACAATAAAGATTATAGCACAGAAACTTACCTCAGTGTACACTTTGTCATCTTTGAAGGCCTTTCATATACAGGAATTAATTGTAACCTCACAAGAACCCTCTTCAGACCATTATCCAAGTTTTACAGATGAGAAAAAAAAATCAGTTGGATGGGTTATAAATTACTGAGAATCCGATGGATAAAAGCGCAGAAGACAGGGCTAGAACTCAGACTTTCGCCGTCCTTGTCGCCATTTCTTTCCTGCTGTGTACATTTTAATACTGCAGTGACTGTGTGTTCCTGTGTTCCAAACACACATCCTGTGTGATGTTTATGGTGTGTCTGTGTGTGTGTGTGTGTGTGTGTGTGTGTGTGTGTGTGTGTCAAGGGTGCAGGGGACTTTTAGTTACAGTAGAGCTGCGTTCTGTTACTGGTAAGGATTCTGTGTATGAGGACAAATGATAAATTAAAGATCCCTGTGTTTGTCAGAAGCATTCTTTGACCCGCATGATAATCAAATATCAAATCTCTGGCATTCTAATATACTTCATAATTGAATTTTATTTCATTTCGTAGAACATCTACTCTAGAGTCTGAGTAGATTACTGAGGGTTTTTTTTTTTTAATTTAGTTTAGTTTTTTTTTTTTTTTTTTTACATCCAAAAACTTGAAATAAAGTATTATCTCCATTGTCTGGGCTTGTGGAGCATAAGCCTGCTTGATGGCAGGAGGGTGGGCCAGATGGACTTCTGAGGTCCCTTTCATTTTACAGAACTCATTATTGTCTCATCTCTGACTGCTCCAAAGGTCCTTTCATAATAAAGCTCATAGTCAAAGCACTAAACAGGCCTATCCTTTATACAGAATCCCCTGGATTCTTTACAACAGCAGGACTGCAGGCCCTTGAATCTGACATCCACAGTGTTTCTGAGACTTTTCCTTTCATTGTCATTTATGACCTCGCAGGAAATCTGAGCTTCTTGTTTTACTGGGAATTTGAACATCTCTTCTGCCATCTGAGCAGTTATCAGGCAGCATAAAGGCTTCGTCTCAACCAGAGATAATGCCTTTAAACAGTGTAAAACACAGCAAAGTAATTGCTTTTGTTTTAAGGTCCTTATCTTGGAAGAGAAAACACTGAAAAATAAGATTGTGTGGGAAACTATAGCCATATCATGTCATGGTTTCAGGAAAACTAGACTGTTCGCATTTGTCACTTTTGCTGAAAGAGTGTCTTTATAATGTGTGCGTGGGATTTGCTTTTGGCCTCATATTAGGAGCTAGCTCTGTGGAGTGAAGTCCCTTGTTTTGAGCTTATTGGCTGGCCTGCCTGTAACCCTAGGCTCCAATGAGAAAACAACAAAGACAGGTTTTATGTTCTGTGTTAGAGATGATTTAGATTATGCTAAGGAATTTTTATACAGACATTAGTCATAGGAAACAAATTCAGATCAATGAAAACATAAAAATGGCTTATTGGTTTTCTGTCACAAGATGCATGATGAGGAAGAGTTTCAGCACATGGAAAAAAAAAATAAATCCAGGGCACCACTGTTAGCAGGGTGCTTTTACAGTTGGTGATTTCCCTATTTTTTTCTGAAAAGTTGAAAGATTGCGTTTACTTCAATGTCATTTTGATAGCAAACAGATTCGGATTTGTAGTGCTTTAAATTGTACTACTTGAGAATAAAATCTTAGGCAGTCGGAATTAGGAACCAAAACTCTGTGTCAACCCACACTCTGAGGTAAAGATCTTTAATATTTGTAATTGCTAACATGTGTGACCGCTAACGTTTATTTTCTGGTTCCCATGTGTCATGCATAGCTCTCTATCTATGAATTTATCTCCCTGTGAGGTATGATTATTATCCCCATTTACTCATAAGGAACCCGAAGCACAGAGATGGTGAAACACTTGCTCAAGACCAGTCTGGTAAGTAGCAGGGCTGGGATTCAAACCCAAGCATTCTGAATTGGGAGTCCTTGTTCCCTGAGACAGCAAACAACCTGGAGTGCTTTCTGGATCACCAAAGAAAATGACAGTCAAAGATAATTTTATTGTTTCTTAATCTAACATATGCTGCATTTTTGAATGCCACCCATGTTGACTCTTTAAATGAAAATCCTGTTAGCCAGAATATCTATTAACTGGAAATCCCTATTTCTCTGTCGAGTTGAACAAACATTGACTTTCGATGCCCCACTTTTGAATTTAGTCCAGCAAACACATTCCACTCTCAGAAGGTTGTGATTCCTGTGCCATAGTAGCTGCATCGCAAAAGATCCTACTCTTTTTCCATCGACAAGCAACCAAAACGTTCTGCAAATCAGATGGGTTTCTTTCATTTAAGGTGCTGTAGCCTGAATATTTTTGTCCCCTCATAATTCATATATTGAAACCTAATCTCCAAAGTGGTGGTATTTGGAGGTGAGTCTTTTGGGAGGTGATTAGGTCGTGAGGGTGGAACCCTCATGGATGGGGTTAGTGCCCTTATTAAACAGGCCCCAGGCGGCTTCCCTTGCCTCTTCCACCAGGTAAGGACACCTTTGAGGAAGGGAGCTGGCAGAATAATTAGTATTAATGTGTTGATTGTGGTGTACTTCTATTAGCGTGTAATCTTAAATTTGTACAGAATTTGGCATTTGTAAATTGAGAACAAATGTCATCTAAAATGTAATATATTTTTCTTTTATTGCCCTTGTTAATGGTGGAATCTGTGGGGGCAAATAAGATATTGAAGCTCAGTTCTATCAGACATTGTAAGAACCTGGATTTCTAGAGGGAGGGAGGAAGATGGGGAGAGAAAGAAAGGGAAAGACAGCCACAGCTCATGGGCAGAAAATCGACACCTGACTCCAATTAAACATGAGAAAAAATTCCTTTGTGTGGGTTCAGGAGTAGAGTGCAGTTGGACCCTTTTGCAGGGGGTGTGGATTGGGAAAGCTGAGCCTATGACTTATAACTCCCAAGAGGCAGAGACTGATAATGTTGTATAATGCCTGTTATATGAAGGATAGACCATTATCTTAATTGATTGTGTTTTCTCATAATTGAACTTAGTGAGTTGTGTTTATGTGTGTGTAAGGAAGAATACACTGGCTGGCTTTATAATGATGATCACTTACGGTTGAGATTTGTGTTCAAGAAACTCATTTTAGGGGCATTTTTTTAACCTATGGGGATACATCTGTTTCATAAAGTGGTTATACACTGATTATTTGAGACTAAACAATGGAGATTTCATCCTTTTCAGGTCCTTTGAGTTCTAGTGTTTTTTTTCCCCCACTTCTCTGTGTGTTCCAGTCATGTTCTTTGGAGTCTTAATGATGACATTTAGAACAGAGGTCAGTGGTCAAATGTGGGGATGGGGAAAGTGAAGGTTGGGTGCGGGAGCTGATAATTAAAGTTTTTGAGCGTAAAGTGACAAGAAAGCCACCCAGCACATGGTGAAAGAGGGATAAACAGAAAAGACATAAATAGAAAATGATAATAAGCTGAAGTTATAATATCTCATTTATGGGTATATACCAGTTAACTGTGGCTTCCTAGTGACAAGAACCTCCCCTACATGATTGGGCCATAGATATTCACTCTAAGACTATAGTAAGATTGCAGACACAGCTCCAGTGTTTTCTGTCTGGCCTGGGAAAATTTGGGGTAAGGAAAGAGTAAATTTCACCAGTACATTAGCCAATTGGATCAGCTTATTTCTCTTATTTCTTGCCTTCTTGCCCTTTGTCATTTATAAATAATTTGGATGAAAAAGGGAAACATTATTCTGCTTTCTCTACATCTTTGAATTAGCTGTCAGTGGTTGTATGCTGAGCATATGGTTGGAGACTGTCTTCTCCTGCCCTCATGAGTCATTTCCTTCTGTAAACTCAAGTTTCTGTGCCACCAGAATGCATGGCACATCGTTCTATTTCCCAGTAATTGGCAGAAAACGATTAAAATGAAAAGCTCAGTGGCAGAGGCAGGACGTTTTATATGTGTCTCACAGACTGATGGCCCATAGCCCTCCTCCCGTGTGCCTTGCAAGGTGGGACAGTGGTCATGCCCTGTGCTTTCCCAATGAGGCAAGAGAGCGGAGTCTGGTAAGTGACTTGTTTTTCCAGGACATGGTGGTGGTTTGGAATCTCTCGAGCCCTGGCCCATTGTTCAGCTCACTGAACCATACAAGTACATCACTTCATCTAGGCTCTTTTATGAGGTTCTTTCCCATTCCCGAGCACATTTTTTATAATGGCTGATGGGCTGTTTGTCGTGATTAAAGCCCCCCAGACGTCTGTACTCTGTAACAACCAATGTCTATAAGGAGCTAGTTCCACAACTTCTAACATTCTTTTCTGCCAAATGTCATAAAGAAACTACTGGTTTCTGAAATTAAATAGCTTTGTTTCTCCACGGCTGGAGCTCAAATTGTCAAAAGGGGGTGTGTAAAGAAGAGTAATCTCTCAAAGTAATCCCTCACGGGTGACTTCAGCCTTCAGAAGAGAAAAGGGAGTTACGGGTTGGGTCCGATAGCAACTCCTTTGAACAGAACATATCTCCTTGTTTCTGTCCTGACACGGCCTATACTGAAGCGGGCTGCACTCTCAGCAGACTGGTGCCAGGCATGTCCTGGTATCTTCCCTATTTCTGAAGCAACCACAAGGCACCTCCACATGTTAACTAGAAATGTCTAGCTGTTTTATTTTCCCTGTCTCCTATCACCCCGATGGGCAAGTCTTCCCTTTGAACCCAACAGTCATTGCTACTATCTGGTAGGAAAAGAACCCACAGAACTTTGTGTATTAATAAACAAGGTCGTCACCATTGCAGAGCACCCTCAACAAGAGCGCTTACGTGCTGATAGCAGTCTTCCCTGCCCACCAGGGGAGTGTAAAAATCTAAGATGGACACTGCTTTTAAAAAGTGTTTTCTGGGGGGAGGCACCTGGGTGGCTCAGTCAGTTAAGTTTCCGACCTCAGCTCAGGTCATGATCTCACGGATCGTGGGTTCGAGTGCCGCATCGGGGTCTGTGCGGACAGCTCAGAGCCTGGAACCTGCTTCAGAGTCTGTGTCTCCTTCTCTCTTTCTGCTCCTCCTCCACTCATGCTCTGACTCCCTCTCTCTTTCAAACATAAACATTTTTTTTAAAAAGTGTTTTTTAATTGTTTTTTTATAAGTTATAAAAATGTATGAATTGCAGTCATCTTCATGGCAAGTAAGGTAAGAAATCTTTGGACGTGTATCAAGCACTCTTCCATATTAAATCTTGCCTGTATAAATTGAACTTACCAACTACTCCTTTATGTCCACCTCTCTTTCCCCTGGGCCAGACCTCTGCTTCTCTCCTGCATCCTGGCTTCACATGAAAAGATGCTAGTGCTTTGCTCTTGTTTCGAACACAGAAGGTAACGGGGATGAAGGAACTGGTGGTATGGGTGAAATAAACCAGAGGGGAACAGGAAGATGATGCTCTTTGTTCTTCAAGGTTTCCCTCTGACATCTTTACCCCCACGAATTCTTCTCTGGTCCAGTGATTCAGAAGCAATTTCCTTTATTTCTGTGCATTTTATTTTGGCTCCTCCATGGTCCTTAGCGCATTCTCTTTTGGAGCCAAGGTAGCCGTGCTCACGTCTGGCCTCTGACTACATGGCAGGTTCTGTGAATCTTAATAGGAATGGCTAACACTGGGATGCCTGGGCGGCTCGGTTGGATAAGTGTCTGACTCTTCATTTTGGGTCAGGTCATGATTTCTTGGTTCTTGAGATCAAGCCCCACATCAGGCTTTGTGCTGACAGCATGGAGCCTGGCTGGAATTCTGTCTCGCTCTTTCTGCCCCACCCCAAATAAATAAATAAGCATTTATTTAAAAAAAAAAAAAAGAGCAGCTAACACTTACTGGGCCTAGAGTCATGACAGGGGCTCAGCAAGTGTGATCTCACCTGGTCTTTTTTTAGAAGGCACTAGGAGGAGAGTCTACTCTTTATTCCATTTCGCAGACAAAGCAAAGAGATGTAGTAAATAATTTGCTCAAGTTGGATAGTATTTCCTAAGTGTTGGGATTGAGTTTGACAACTCCCCCGCACACTCTAGCCAGTGCGTAGCTCCTACCCTACAGTTGCCACCTGGCCATTGATTAATAAATGTCTGAGGGAGTAGAATTCTCTGCGTTTAGCCTATCCATTGCACCCCATGCCCTGAGTTGTCATGTTAGTCTTTTAGCAAGGCTGTGAATGTAACATTTCCCTGGTTATCCTTGACTCCCAGGTAAAATCTCTCTCTTGCACTCAGTTCCAACCAGACTTTCCTTCTTCCTGTCCACCAAATGTTCCCCACTGTGTCTGTTGCACGGGTAAGGTATACACGCTGATCTCTCTGTCTGGAATCATCCCCTCTCCACCTCACCCATTTGTTCTCCTCCTTTGGACATTAACTGAAACTTCCTCAGGACATCTCCCAGCCACAGCCTCCAATTACACGCTCTCGCAGTAGCACCCACCGTTTATGTTTCAGAAGTCATCACAGTTAGAATTCTCTATTGTCTCAGGGCCCTCGGCTGGATCTGCTCATCTCTATATCCTCACCATTCATCACAGGGAAGAGACTGAAGTTAAAAAAAAATATGTAAGTTGTTGTTCACTTTTCCACTTGCCTCTTACCCGTTGTGAGGTTTCCACTTCCCATTTCCTCTCTCTGCACCATATTGCGTATCCTTCTGGAACCATTTGTTGAGGCATTTCAAAATAAATATCAGCTATATGAGAGGTCTTCAATGCCTGATGGATATCAGAGTCACCTGGGGAGCTTTAAAATTTCCGATAGCCAGGCCCCACTCTTGACCAATTAAATTGGAATCTGTTTGGGGCAGGTGCCAGGTAATGACATTTTTTGTTCCTTTAAAGGGCTTCTCAAGTGCAACAAGGGTTGAGAACTACTGATTTGAATGATGATTGCACACCACAGGGACTCTGTGTAAAACTTCTCTTTTCCAAACAGGTGCATGCATTTCATAAATGTAGACAAGTTATGTGCAGTGGGACTGATGGAAGCAACTGCAGGCACTTACATGTGACGGGAAGACACCAGAATCTTTACGAGACCCCAGGATTGCTGCTTAGCTTTGTTTTCAGTGAAACCTATCCGACTTCTGAATCATTTGATTTACCTCTTCTTTGTTGCCCCAAGCAGATTTTTTACAAGCATTTTCAGTGAACTCGGTAGGAGGACTTTCTGTCGCTATCCAAGTGTGTTTTTAAATATCATGGCTCTTCAAAGTTGCAAGTCAACCTTCTTTTTCAGTTGGAGTCACTTGACTAAAAGTATTTTTTTCTGATTCAAGGGAAAAAAATACACAAACGGTGAAGGATAAATATTCATATCTGGCTCACTGTGCAGTTCATAATCAACTATGTACTTCACCTTTGCCTGTCCAAATTCATTTACCTGTGGTAAAATGTGATCTGCATTTTTTTCAGAAGCAGAGATTTTTAAAGGCTTTCGGTAATGGCAGAAACCTGCTAAAAGCTGTTCTTATTTTAATATAATAAATCATAAATTTGTAAAGTAGATTTCCCTGGAAGTATGAGTTTTAAAATTTAAGTGTGTAGGGGGGTACATATTTGAAGAGACTAATGCATCAGGACTCTGCCAGTGGAAATCAAAATTAAAAAGTTTAAATAAGAGAATTTGGCTTGGGACAGGGTTTCTTTAGCATCTGAGTGAATGATTGAGTGGCTGTAAGTGAGAAAAAGCAATGGGTTATATCTGTAAGCTTTTCAGTGTACAGAGAAAATGTGCTCCCAAGCTACACCTGTCATTGCCTCAAGATTTCACCATACCTACATAATAGTTGACTCCTACTTTGTACTGATTATGATTATGTTAGAATAATAGTGAGCCACATGGGTTTCAGTAAAAATGCTGAAAGTTCCTTTGTTTGTGATGGGTTCAATTGGGAAACTATTGGAACAATAGAGTTCATTTGGGAAAAAATCATTTTCTGCAACCATGCATTTCAGGTCTTTTCCTATCACTAATGTTCTAAAATAGGCCTATTTTACTAGAATATAATCCACAAAATTTGATGAAAAAAAAGCCCATTGTAGGGTAGAAGTTGACAAGTGGCCAGAAAGTAATTCACAGAGACAAGGAAAGACAAATGCACAGGAAGCGAGGGGCAGATTCAGGATTTCTATTATACTGTTGTTTCGAAAAGTTCTTCTGTGATTGCAGAGGCTAGAATTCTGTGTCTGTCCTTGCATTATCCTTTAAGGAGGTGATATCTATCTGTCTGTCTGTCTATCCATATCTCTAGATGTGTTTATACTTGCCAATAGTGGGTGCTCGGTAAATGGTACTTGAATCTGAAGATACAGAGAACTACAGTGAGCATACATCCACAAAAGTTGTTCTGGAGAGCTTCAGTGTACATCTGTGGTTCTGGGTAATTATTCACAGTACCCCTTTCAAAAACATCTTGGTTCATTTCTAATTTAATTTTTTTTTAACGTTTATTTATTTTTGAGACAGAGAGAGACAGAGCATGAATGGGGGAGGGTCAGAGAGAGAGGGAGACACAGAATCTGAAACAGGCTCCAGGCTCTGAGCTGTCAGTACAGAGCCTGACGTGGGGCTTGAACTCACGGACTGCGAGATCATGACCTGAGCCGAAGTCGGCCGCTTAACTGACTGAGCCACCCAGGCGCCCCTCTAATTTAATTTTTTAATGTTTATTTATTTTTGAGAGAGAGAGAGAGAGAGAGAGCCAGCCGGAGAGGGGCAGAGAGAGAGGGAGACACAGAATCCAAAGCAGGCTCCAGGCTCAGAGCTGTCAGCACAGAGCCCAACCTGAGGGTTGAAATCATGAGCCGTGAGATCATGAACTAAGCCCAAGTCTGATGCTAAACCAACTGAGCCACCCAGGCGCCCCTATTCATTGCTAATTCATATGGTCACTTTCTTTGGAAGCAGTAAGTCCTACCCCTTGGGCTTGATTACCTGAGATGTAACTCATTGGACACATCTTGAAATTTGAAAATGATCCTTGATTTGGACTAAAATGTCATCCTCATGTCCGAGGTTGTCCATAGACAACTGCTGAGAAATGATAAATGAGTCTGTCCTGTGACCAGCAGGTATCTGCAGGGGTGGGTTAGGGACCAGAGGTATTTAACAGCTCCATTAATGACTGGAAGAGCTGTGATAAGCAGCTTGCTAATGAAACCTGCAGATGATACTAAATTTGTAGGTGTTGGAAGCAACAATTGAAGCATGAATAAAAAAGGTTCCAAGCTAGGCAGGAGCTAGAACTACAAGTCTGTTTAGGGTGACTTTGTGAAGCAGTTTTATGCAATATCAGTAGCCCAGAAGACCAAAGTGAGGCAGAGCACAGAGGTGACTTATGTCATTGAAAAGTCTGTGGCCACAATTCCCTTAGTCTCTAAATCAAGGAGAGAATGCTGGCAAGACAGAGGATTAGCCTCAAAATAATTGGGTTCAAACTCCAGCCCTTTCATGGATTAGCAGGTTTTGAACAACTTACTGAATCTCTGGGATTCTTAGCTCCTTTCATACATGTTAAAATAATTACGTATCTGAAAATGTTTGGTACTCATACGTAGCTCAATACAGACTGGTTGAATCAAATTTTAAGTGCAGCATCATAACCCCCCAAATTGTTCTTTCTTCTATATCAAGAGTCCATGAGTCTCTAGTAAATATATAGATAGGGCTTCAAAGGATCCACAAACCCTCTGAGATGATATACCAAATATTCGGTGTGTGGCTGGGTGTTTTTCTGGGGAAAGTCTATAGCTTTCATTATGTATTTAATGATGTAGACAGCTAGAAACACATAAGAACTTCAGCTCTGTGAGCTTCTTGTAAGTTCCTTTTCAGTAAACTAGCCACATGCTGAACTTTCTTTACCTTCAACATGCCATAATGGCTCACAGCTTGGGGCTTGGAAAGTTGCTGTCTCCTGCCATCCCCCAGATATTTTCATGGCTGAGAAAATCCCAGCTCCTTGGAAAGGTTTTCAGGTACTCTGTATCACTGTGCCCTGTTTTGTTATCCTCATAATGCAAGACCAGCCAAAGTGTGAAAATTACTTTTTTGAAAATAATTTTTAATGTTTATTCATTTTTGAGAGATGGAGAGAGACACAGCATGAGTGGGAGAGGGGCAGAGAGAGAGGGAGACACGGAATCCGAAGCAGGCTCCGAGCTGTCAGTATAGAGCCCAATGTGGGGCTCGAACTCATGAACAGTGAGATCATGACCTGAGCCAAAGCCGGACACTTAACTGACAGCCACCCAGGCACCCTGAAAATTTCTCGATTATTACTTCACTCACCTGTGTGCTGCCATCCATTAAACTACAGGCTCCTTGAGAACAGTGCCTTTGGTTTTCTTGCTCACTGCCATATGCCTAGTACCTAAAAGTGACCTATAATAAGTGATCAGTGGTTATTTGTGGCAGGGAGGAACAAACAAGCCTTTATTTCATGTGGAAACTGTCACATAGTATAGGTTAAATGATTCAATGACTAAAAGATTGGAAGGGTACGTGAATGAATGAGTACTGCTCACTGAGATTGTTGTAGAAATGTGGAGGGAAGGAGGATACCTGAATGATGCAAAACTCACCGTCCTCTTCTTTGGCCCAGTAGAAAGTTTTTGCTGTCTCACCTTTAAAACCTTTTCCATTATCTAGTCCTTAGGTAAATCGAGGTGGTACTTTTGGCTCTAAAAAGAAGGATCCCAGGCACATCTCCTGTACTGCAAGAATGGACTGAGCGATCCGTCCATTTCTTGGATACACGCAGGAACTCTGGTTCAACGGCTGACAGGATGAACTCTTGGCATTTTAAATTCTATCCGGAATTCAGCTTTGAGGAGAGGTTCCAATAAAAGCATTCTGTGCCTCCTTTTATTCAGCAGGACTAGAAGGTTCCAGAAATAAAGCCTAAATGGAGTGGCATTTTTATCACTGGGGTTTCTATTGAACTGCCCTGCAATCAAAATACATCCTTCAGAATCAGAAAGCAATGTCTTAGATTCTTGTCCTCATAGGAATCAACCTCCCCTGATTGTGGAAAAGGAATTTTCCTTATGGCTGAAGCCTATACTCCTGTTCTTATTTGACTGATTCATAGCTCACATTGGATTTGCTCTGTCAAGTGTTTAAAAGTGGCCATTTTCTCTGAAAGCCTGTCAGCCCTGGATAGCAAGTTGCAGAATAAAAGAAAATATATGACCCTTATATGTAAGCATCAGCTATTGAGCCAAATCTACCAATATCTAAGATTCAGAGAGATTAATTAACAAATATATTTGTTTTGACTAAATCTCTCCCTTAGGCTAGTTTTTAAAACTTAAAGATTCTGGTTGCTTAGGCCTCTTCCCACAGGAGCACGTGTTAATGGGCCAGGTTTCTTGAAACTCTTGGGATGTACATGCGTACTTTATGCAACAACAAACACAATCTCATATACTAATATCCTTTATTAAATGGGCTTGAAGCCAGAATCCTAAGCTGAGTCATATTGCATTTTTTGACTGATTGTTCCCTCATCATACAAACCGTTAGTCAGGGCTGGGATATCAGCATCATCCTACATATGCCAAAAGTACTGGAAAAATCTTTTTCCTAAAAATCCAGGTTCATTTCTAGACTCTTGTAATTTTTACTGCATAATTAACAATAATGTCTGACACTGTCATCCTCTTGACAGAATCTAACTTGGAGCATCTGGTGTTATTTAGCCAAGAGCCTAGTTCTATTCTCCCAGTACAAAAGGGTTCTGATTAATTAATCATTGCCCAACCTGAATAATACATTAAAGATAAACTTCAATGCTTAGTTAAAAACAAAGGGGAAAGTTTTCTTATGTTAGATGGTGGGTTTTCCTATTAATAGACATGTAAAAATGAGTATGGTTTAGCATTTACTTACCACAGATTTTAAGCCAGAAGTGAAATAGGCAGTGTCTTCTTAGATGACTGGGGTTTTGGGTTCAACCAGCTGAACTTACCGCCTGCCCTGGAGTGTTTATCCCCTGCTGCTCTCTGAGCTACCCCACCTTGTCTTTTTAATGCCTCTCTGTCACACCCAATAAGTCCTGTTTTCTATGTGCCAGGAAGGGCTCAAGGAGAGAATAGTTCATTAGGAGTCTAGATTGTAAATTCGGTATGAACACTATTGTTTCATTCTGTATCGTTCACTTAGTGCCCAGCAGAGTCCCCGACACCAGTAGACATTCAGCAGGTGTTTGCTCAGTTTGCAACTAGGGATCCCTTTGCTGTGCCAACTAGTGGTATCACACATCCCCGAGCTACTAGTGCCTTCCTCTTATCAAATACTAGAAGTCGGTGCAGTTTATCATTCCATCTGTTTTGCTCTGTATGAATATGGCTCTCTGACCCACAGGCTCAATATCTACAGACTTCTAAAATAGTTAAAGTGTGTAATCTTCATTGGGTTGATGATTTCTGTTGCTTTTTTGCCCTTTTTAAAGAGTCCCGCAATAGGTTTTTCAAACACAGAGTCTCTGTTACTAAGTGTGATCTTGTGTGGCTTTATCAGAGTACCTCCCCCATGAAACCTGTCCTTCTGTGTGCTGGTTATGTCCCTTCTATGGCTTTTCATTTAGACCTAATAAGATATACTTTTCTACTCTATCAAATAACACTCTTTCACCTATGTTCTAAGTAGGTTTGAAAAGTTGTACTTAACTTACGTAGAGGATATCGGTCAATTCCAAAGGTCATGAGATACTTTCCATCTTCACATACTCCCTAAAATATTTATTTCTGAGTCCATGTCAGTTAGTCAGTTCATTCAAAAAACACTTACTTTGCAAATAGTACACCCCAGGCGAGGCCCTAGGCACTGGACACACAACAGTGAACAAAATGGCAGGCTCCTCCTTTTGTGGTGCTTACTCATCATCAAAAGACAACACAGAGATGCACGCTGTACTATTTCAGTTGCTGTTAAGTGCTATGAAGGAAAGTAAGGCAGAAAAGGTGGAAAGACAGGGAGATGGTATGCTAAGGTTTTTTGTGTTGTTACTGAAGAGTTCCTTGGGCATGACTGCGTACCAGTTAGATGCAGTGCTTGGTGCTAATAGCCCATTCCCTCTAATGGATTTTCAGTGTAATGAGGAAGATAGGAAATCATAAAAGTAGTTAAAACAATGTTGAAAATAATCAAGCCAATAAGAGAGGTTTAGCATGGTGTCCAAGGGCTTTGGAAAAGAGAAACAACCCAGAATAGGGGTGTAGGAGATTGGGCTTCATTCACAGAGAACAACATAAGCAAGGACATGACATTGGGAAAGTACTGGCAATGCACTGAAGTAATGAATGATCCATTTTGGCTAGAGTGCAGTGAAATAGTTGGGTACCATTGAAAGAGAAGCATCAAGTTTCCTTGTGGCCAAATTTTGAAGGGCTTTGGATGCCAGCATGAGAAATTGAATATAAGAGCAACTTAAAATATATATATATATTTTTTATATATTATATATAATATTATATATTATATATATATATTATATATTATATATATTATATATATTATTTATATTATATATATATAATATATATATATAAGATCTTATATATATATATATTATATATATATTTTTAACATTTTTTCTGATTATCAGAATAACACGTTTTCAGGATAAAATGCAGACAGTTCTTAATGAAGTTTCAGACAGAACTGTGACTGAATCAGAGCTCTAGTAATGAAATAACCTGTCGGTAGCATATAGACAAGCTGAGAGTAGAGGATTTGCAAAATATCGTGTAAGCTTATTGACATTACCTACAATAGTTTTGATTTTGGTTTTTAATTACTTGTTCTGACATCTGGGTTCTAGCTAAAATAAAAGTGAATGCCAGATGGGCCTTTTCCAGAAATCTTATGAAATTCAAATATGCAGCCACCATCATGGTTTACGGACTGTTTGACAGATACCGAGACTTCTTGGCTAAATGTTCTTTCTTGCACCTTGTACTGTAAATGGTTGTCCGAAGTGTTGTGCGGCCTCAAGGGAGACTGGTCCTAATTAAAGATTGCATTTCCTGGAAGGATTTTAAATCCCAGCAATTAATACAGGAATTTAGAAATCCAAATGATTTCTTCCTTGGAATCAAAGTCCTTCCTCTTTTCAGATTCTTTGTTTCCTGTCAGAATAATAAATATGTCTTCTTTCACACCCCTGGCATACATAATAAGATATGTGCCGGTGCCTAACGTAAAGACTCTTTCATCTTCTTGAGTTTTCTCACCCTCTCTTTCTGGGCTGCATATGGACTTGTATAGGCTCCAGTCACTTTTCCTTTGGAGCCCATTTCCCTATAAAAATATATTAAAATCACATTTTATGACCGAGTTGATATAAAGGCAAATATATGTTGTTTATTTGAACATTGTATTTGAGCTAAAATTTATTTATTTTTTCTTGTGACTTTGAAATAAATTAAACCATTGCCCTGGTCTCCTAAAACTAAGGTGAGCCTTAGGGACACCATGTACTTTGCTTCCAGGGTTGGTTGGTCCTTCTTCCTTTCTGTGGACAATTGACGATAAGCCGAATTGAAAACCAGTACACATGGCTGGGCCCAAAGTTGTTCATGCCCCATAAGACTCTACGAATATGGACTTCAAGTCAGATATTGCATACTTTGAAAATGTCTCCCAGTTCTCCAGTAGGAACTTGGGGAAAGGTCAGATTCGTTTTACTAACCTTTTCATTCTGGTCAGTAGTGGCAGCTATAATCTCCTATTTTCAGGGAATCTGGGAAAAATAGAGCACTTCCATGAGACCCACCAACTTCAGAATACTTACTTAAGAACACAAGGGGCCGTTAACTGGGCCCCTTTAAATGGACTTCCAATTTCTTAGGGCTTGTTTAATAGAATGAGGTATTTTAGACCAGAGTCCCAGTGTACGAAACATGGAAATGTCATGCACACGTGGGCTGGTAGCCACTGTCCCAACAAAAACCAATTTGGGTTCCTCCCCTCTAGTGGTTCTCCATTATAGAAGAAAGCCCAACTCTTAACTTGCCACCGACTGTCCTTCCTAACATTGTGTGACAGCACTCAAAGCCTGGCATCTCATTCTCCAGCCATGCTGAAGGACCTGAACTTACTCAAATGCTCAGTCTTCTCTTTGGGCTAAAACCCCCTTCTTTCCGAGACCTGTGAGTTTCCTTTGCCTTTCGAAAGACCCCTAACAAATGCCATCCTTTCTCCTGAGCTTGTGTTGACCCGTTGGTATAAAAGCCTCTCCTTTCTTTGTACCCTGCCTGCATATCTGATACACCACCTGTGAAACATTATTGTGTCTGTTTAATTGTGACTTTACCCCTACAAGTTAGAATGTTTGTTTCTTGAGAGTAGGGCCTATTTCTTATTGTTCCTACAAATTACATTGACTGTTTACTAAAAGCAGGGTACATTTTTTAATTTATTTATGTTTGTGTGCTTTGTGTATGTGTGTGTATAATTTATTTATTTAAATCCTTAAGAATAAACACAGTATCTAATGTTAGACAGGGCAGGATATCTTGATTGCTTGCTTTCTTTTTTAAGTGAAAAAATAGCCAGGCATGTATTGGGTTCGATATGACTGAGATTAGGATGAAAGGTGAAAATCACCAGAAAAATATTTAAAGCAAACAGTTAAAAATGAAGGATCTCCTGGCTTCGTTATAAGACTTCATTATAAACAGTTCTCCATAATAAATTTTTGTTTTTGCTTTGTTTTGTTGTGGTTTTGCTCCAGCAAGAGGGAGAAGAACAAAACTAGAACAAAACTGTGTGATCTGTTGGTGTGAGCAAAAGTGGGGAAGCTGATGTGGCAAAGAGCGAGTGCCTAATTGGGAGAATATAAAAAGGGGCAAGCTATGTACTCCTTTCTTTTGTGGAACTTAAAATTGAATGCAGACAGCATTATCACAGCCCAGAGACAGAAACTACCAGCGCTTTTGGAGGGATAGTCTAGTTCCATTCATTGAATATTTACTGAACTAAAGACACAGATCATGGAACATTTTACTCTACTAGATGGAAAGATGGTAAACATCAAATCCTACAACTAAAAATATAATTGCTGACTCTGGTAAGCCTCTTAGGCAGTTTGTTGTGGAAGGGCAGGGGCAGAAGGTGGCTTGGTGTGAAACATGAGGCTGGAGGGATAATATGGGACCAGATCTTGATAGGGAGAAGTATGGCCTAAAGACCATGGCAATGGAGAAAATACATACTTAGAAAGTTTTGGGGCCATGGAAGGAAGGGAAGAAGACCACCACAAGGACTGAAAGAAAGACTCATTAGCTTGTTAAATAATTAATTAATTAACTTAAATTTAGAGAGTGTGCGGGGGAGAGGGACAGAGAGAGAGAGAAGCTTAAGCAGGCTCCATGCTCAGTGTGGAGCCCAACACAGGGCTTGATCCCACGACCCTGGCATCATGACCTGAGCCGAAATCAGGAGTTGGCTGCTCAACTGACTGAACCACCCAGGCACCCCACAACTTGTTAATGATTTTCAAGAAAGTCAGAAAGACTTGATTGCTTTGCATGTTTGGAGGGCTGTTCTTCCTATGATTTTAATACAGATATTTCCTATTACTTTATGTCTTCATGGAAAGAGCATCATTTGGATGGAGACTCACTGGGTCCAGTGATCCAGGCTGGGTCCCAAGGACCAGTCAGGAGGGTCCTTGGCTTTACACAGGATATAAATCAAACACAAACAGAGAGGAAGTGAGAGCAGAGTTTATTGAAGGCAAAGAGAGAATACAGATACAGAGTTTCTGGGAGACTCAGAAAGGAAAGAAGAATGAGTCTCTATCTTTGCTGGGGACTGTACTTTTTACTGAGGATTGTGGTTCAATGGATGTCTTCTTACACATCCAGAGTGTTTAGGTGTCCTCCATAAGTCACTTATACCCCGGAGCCAGGGGTCTTGGTGAGTCAGTGGTCTATGAAATCATTCATGACAACACCACCCAGTCACTCCTTATCCGCTGTGCTGGGAGACTCCAAGGAAATCATTAATTCCTTGCCCTTTACAAGGAGGACATACATTAGCTGTCCTACAAGGTGTGTGTAAGTTAGAGTTTAGGTCTTTACAACAACAGAAGCAGGAAAAGGAGCAAAACAGTCCCTTATGGGATCCCTTCAGTTTCCCTATTGGTTTCATCTGGGAAAGGAGAACGTGTACCTTTCAAACGACAAAGTCAATGTTGTAAGACATTTGCCAAAATGAAACACGCAGGTTGAATAAAAACTTGTGACAATAAGGACCTATGATACTACCCATTCCTAAGTCCTTCTCTCTGGGGATATGAGAAAAGGATTTTTTGCTTTTCCTTAGGTGCTTTTCAGAGATTTGCCTGGACTAGATTTTAATGATTGAGAATCATCAATCATTAAATCATCAATCATCAAATGAGGTCTCAACATTTCCCTGGAAAAAATTTTTCCTACTATAAAATTTGATTATCTTGCAGATTCCTTTTTTTTCCCTCTTTGCTTAACTTAATTCTTGATTTGAAGGATGACAGATGATGAAGAGGAATGTATTAGAAGCCTGGGGTCTTTGAGGGGTGCCTGGGTGGCTCATTTGTTTAAGTATCCAACTTTGGCTCAGGTCATGATCTCATGGTTCGTGAATTCAAGCTCCACATCGGGCTCTCTGCTGACAGCTCAGAGCCTGGAGCCTGCTTTGGATTCTGTGGTTCCCTCTCTCTGCCCCTCTCCTGTTTGCACTCTGTCTCTGTCTCTCTCTGTCTCTCAAAAATAAACATTAAAAAAAGTTTTTTAAGAGCCTGGCATTTTTGGGAAAAGAGTTGGGAAGTCTAGCTCATTTTTTTTTTAATTATAGAGAGAGAGAGCACACAAGTGAAGGAGAGGGGCAGTGGGAGAGAGAATCTTTAAGTAGGCTCCATGTTCAGAGTGGAGCCCAATATGGAGCTCGATCCCATGACCCTGGGATCATGACCTGAACCACAATCAAGAGCTGGCTGTTCAACCCACTGAGCCCCCCAGCCGCCCCCATCACACATATTTTAACACATTTATTTGGAGATGGCTGCAGAATTTGTAATATGGAGCCCACCACAGCTGCATCACTGTATGATGGTCAGTCATCACCTCCCCACTAGTACAGTGGAAGTCTGAACTGACCCATACACACAGCATGAGAGCTGCAGTTCTCCCTTACCATGCCAAAAGCAGATAGTTCCAATCAATCTCAAACCATTCACACTGTCCTAGGATGGCCTTGAAAAATACCACCAAGAAATTTGAGTGAGCACAAGAGAGAACACTTATTTGCCAGCATGGCTCTAGATGATTTCCGAGGTTCTTTAGAAGTCTAGATTATGTGAGTCTGTTTTAGAATTCAGTTATCAGGCCCCTTCCTGCCAGATGAGAGTTATTCATGATTATCACTCTGGTTCATCGTTCTTGTTTTTGTTGAGTTCCTGGGTAATTTTGCCCAGTACAGTGCTGAAAATGATTACACCAGACGCAAAGACAGAATGAAATTTATAGGTCAAGTTCTAAACCACAGCAGGAGATCTGTGGCTAACTGGTTTGTCAGCACAGTTTATTTAGTGTGGTTGTCCCATGCATAGTTACAGAGGATGTGCTTACGAGTCTGCTGTACTTGAGGGTTGATAGCATTGTGAAGTTTTGAAGGCTATCATCTCTTTGCTTGATATGGTGCATTTTAAGGTTAATGATTCTTTGTTATGGACTCAGATTTGAAACCGGAACAAGGATTTTAATTTTAAAAAGCTGTACATTTTTTTCTAAAATGCCTTAAGAGCTGTTCTTTTCTGTTTTATCAAAACCTAAAAGGTAGGTAGGAACATATTATTATTCCCATTTGTGATAAAGAAATCGAGGCATTGGAAGGTTAATTGGCTTGTCTAGGGGAACATAGATATGTACTCTGAAAGCACTGTTTGAAATGCAGTGCCCCATCCCTGCTGGCTAAGGGTTCTGAGGTCTGTGATCTCATTCCTCCTCACTTTTCAGTGCATAGCTGGATTTACTGGGCTTTTATGTAAAATTCTATTTGAATGTAGAACTAAAAAATGTTTAAAAACCATTGGTGTAAAGGAAGGAGAAAGGAGCTGGAAGCCTGAGTGTATTTCATTTGCAAGTGAATAACACAAATGGGACCCCACTGACCCCAGAGCTGAGGAGGTTTCCACTTCTATAACCACATCAAAAGGCATCCCTACCTTCAAGCCCCTTTGGAGCCTGGTGCTTTAGTCATCAGAAATCTCCCTTCCAGGCTTTCATCTGGACATTTCTCTAAGTATGTTTCATTCTTGGCCAGGATCTTCCAGAAGGTGGCGAAGATAGCCAAGAGTCAAGAAATGCTTAAGCCACAGCAGAGGGCGAGACCTTCTTTCCCAGTGTCATTAACCAGAGGTCTATGGCTGCCTCTGTGCATTAGACAGGGCCATGTGCTCCTGGAAGAAGCATCAGATAGGAATATATGTGGTAAGATATGCTGCACTTTAGTGTTTTCTCCCACAAATACAAATTAGGTCATGCTATGAATTTGTTCTGAACATGCTTTTTTCCACCCCCTTAGCAAGACATTTAGATGTTTGGTGCATGTGAATTCATGTAGATTCTTCTTCTTTTCTACTGGTTGCATGGTATTATTGAATTGTGCTAATACAATATTGATTATTTAAGAATTTTACCAATAACAGACATTTAAGTTATGTGAGTTGTATTTCTCTTAACAAATAACAGATCATATTAATGGCATTTCATATACCCCTTGGACTACATATGAGATTATTTCTCTAGAATAGATGTCAGGAGGTAGATCTGCTGTGCTAAAAGCTATGAGCTTTCCACCTTTGATGAGTGTCACTTGACCTCTAAAAATTTCACCAATCTGATTAGTTCTTCAAGTTAAGATAATGGTTGCTGCTGCTCATAGCAAATCCTTACCGAATACTCAACATTTCTCAGGTACTCTGTCAAGTATTCTCTTTTAATCCTTACAACAGCCCTGAGAGGGTTACCCCTGTGTATGCGATAAAGGCCAATTTTAGTGGGATTGCTCTACAGAAGAGTATGTGCAGCTCAGAGATTGTAGTCACTTGGCTAAGTTTAGAAAGGCGTTTGTATTGTCTTGATAAACTAAAGATGAACTTCATGTTCTAAAGTTAGAGGGCATATTACTTGGGCCATCCCAAGTGGTCAGGGAAGAAATCTGACCCCATGTCTTGGGCCACATATGTTAAGGAGCAAATTCCCAAATGTTCTATCCCTGTGTTCCATATATGTGATTTGGATCCCGTACAGTATTTCTGTAGTTATTATCTGGCATAATGAAACGTAGAGTGAAACACAAAGCCAATAACAGAAAATTGCTACTGAAGTTCTTACTGATCAAGAGCAACCCAGAGAAAATTAACATGGCAAGGAGAAAAACTGGGGTGGGGAAGAGTGGGGACATTGGTTAAAGTAACACACGTTTCAGAGTACGGCATGTGGAGAACAGTGGACTCATTGGCTATTGTGCAACATGATTAATGTGGTGATGATAGTGACTTAGGAATTCTTGAAAGATATAAGCCTTGTCACTTTGTCCCTGGCTTCCTGGCGGAGTCAGTTGGTATTAAGTACCCTGATTTTCCTTAATCTTGTGAAGAAATGTGTTTATTTAACCTCCAGTTATTGTGGTCAGATGTTTAGCTTATTTAACATAGATTGCAGTGGTGGAAGATTGTCTGGTCGCTTTAAAAAGGAGATCAACTGCTGAGCTCTTAGGAGGTGGTTAATTGGTAGCTGCTGAGTCAAAGAGGAACCCCGTGCCTCCCAGCTGAACCCGGAGGAGATCCAGAGAGGAAGGAAGGCTGCTTCCAACTATTCCAGAAAGAATGAGCTGAGCTCAGTTATTCTGAGAGTCAGGAAATAGACCAGATAAATTTAAGATAGTTCGGCTCATACTAGAGAATATTAAAATAGTCTTGGTACATTGGAATTTTAGAAGTTTCTATAGAACAAATGAGAAAGCAGCATATATCAGGCCAGAATTTTCAGTCAATTTATAAAGAGGTCTGGCAAACGTTTTACTATAGGTTTTTTGGATTACCTTCACATTGCTTAGCTTAATCATGTTTGGTAGTTTGACTCTGTTTGATTTTGTAAATGACTCCTCTTTGCTTTGGCATAAATTCTTGTGGCATGTCTTTAGTATTTTTTTTTTAATATTCTGAACCTATAATGTTTTAATATTGGTCTTTTTTTCTGCATACCTCAAGGTCTGCAAAAGAAGAACCAATCACTGTTGACCTCTTGGCATGGATTAGAAGGTAGAGCATCTTTCAAATACTGTAAATATCTTAACTGACTCAGCCAATGGGAGGCCGACTCTCCTCCTGTAGATGGTGAATATTTATTTGGAGCATAGTAGTCAGTGTCTTTCATAGCAAGTTAATGTCCCATTTCTGACTGAAGTACTAACATTTATAACCTTTATTGCCCTGGAAATGTGTGTCATGCACTGGGCACTGTTAAATATGCATTATGTCATTTAACCAATACCACCTGCCCACTGGTCTCAGGGAGCTTGTACTTTCACCCTCACCCCCATTTTAACAGAAGCAAAAGAGAGCTTAAGCAGTCCCCCTGGGACCATGGTTATTGAGCAGCTGATTGAGAGCTGGAACTCGCTTCTGTCTGATTCTAGGACTCATTACGCTACCTTGCTAAATGCTTGCTTTCCTTTCCCTGCCTTTTTTCCCCCTACACATTTTCTACAGCTTTAGGAGAAATCTGATTTTTGTTTTGTTTTTCCATTGCAAGAAGCTTCTGAAGTCTCAATTTGGTACTCTTTAACAAATGTTCTCTTTCCTCTGTAGCTTTGTGGGGTGACACCTGGCCCTGACTATCTATGTGGGAGAATGAGCACATGAATAAAGTGTCCTCAGAAGTGCGAAGAAAGTTCCTTCTTTTAAAATTTGATTTGGGACTTGATGAGCAAGTTTCTCCTATTAGCCTCTCTACCTGAAGCAGCTGGACTAATGATCCTTTTCTGGTGTTTATCTCAAAGGGATGTTAAAAGAATTAGATGAGTTGTTTGCTGGAATAACAGTATAATATTCAATATTTTGAGAATTACACCAAGTTTCCCCACGATTTGGCCTAGAAATGATTTTATCTGAGAAAAACACTGGGTTTCCCTACTCCCATAACTCATTTATAAAATATGCCAATATGCATTCAAGCTTTTTGGGTCCAGAAGCCACATAGAAAATGCAAACATATTATAGTTGTTTAGTTCTTATTGAGCTATAACCAGGTTGCATACAGTCCTAAAATGAGCACAGTGATCCCTTCCTCCTTTCCAGGAGGAGCGTGTCCTCATGCACTAAAGTTAATCACATAACTTGTGTCAACATGGAAACATATCACAATCATCGAACCTGGAAAGACCAGCTTCATTTCTTTGGTTCCTGACTTAAAAACAAAAACAAAAACAAATAAAAAACACACACACACACACACAACCATAAATGGCCAGACAGAAAACTAGCAGAAGTGGAGCCTTCTTTTTACATAGAGCCCTGTACAATAAATGAAGGTGACTCTAACATCCAATTTAATATTTTAGAACTTGAACTTTTCTTAACCAAGGGATTTTTTCTTTACCCAAATGTGAGTTGGTTCATGTGAGTCTAGATATTTTAACAGGAGATATTCAGGAGATGCATAAGAGGAGGAATCGTGGCATAAGGAGCTCTCAAGTCTTAGATCTGAAGCTATGGCTGCCTAGAACAGTTGGAGTTCTCGCTTGTGTTGAAATCACCATTATGAACAGTGGAACGAGGTCAGAGGGCAACAATGAATCTCTAGACCAAGCAACCTGAATTACTTGATGAGGTCATCTACCTGGGTGATGGGCTAAGAATTTAAGTCCACTTATATAAGTGTAAATAACTCCTTCCTCGGGTGTGTGTGTTCATGTACACGTGTGAACATTATGTATACTGGCACTGGTTCAAGGTTCCCCATTTGTACCTCACAAATACTCCCTCTAAGAGAGGTCTAAAATGAAGAAAACAAAATCCCAGAATTTCTTATTACCAACGCATTAAACACTTCCCTTTTATACTAGCTAAATTAAACAAACAAACAAACAAAAAGATGCATTTGGGGCAGGCTTTTAATTTCACTCTATCCCTAACAGGTATAGCATTTTGGCACAGTATAAACATACAGGGTCAGGAATCACACCGCCTGCACTCAAATCCTGAGTCTGCCGTTTACAATAAATATGACATTGAGATATAAACTGTAAAATGAGGTTAGTAATGATAATGTTGATTTCATAGGAAGTTTGTGAGGATTAACTGAAGCCATACAGGTCAAGCACTAAGAGGGCCAGAATTCTAGAAGTGTTACCCCTGTAACTATTAGTCTGTTCTGAAACACACTAGAGATTTAATGCTTTTTTTTTTTTAATGTTTATTTATTTCTTTTTGAGAGAGAGAGAGAGAGTGCTGTCAGCACAGATCCTGATGCAGGGATTGAACTCACAAACCATGTGATCATGAACTGAGCCAAAGTCGGACACTTAACCAACTAAGCCACCCAGGCGCCCCAAGATTTAATGATTCTTAAATGTGAAATAACTTTGAATTGAGATACGAGATTTACCATTGACAGGCAAAAACAAGTTAGAGGCAAAAAAGCCCAAATTATGGGTGATGTTTGCAATCACTCAGCCGTCCCTGTGTGTCATCTGTGTAAAACCCCACTGGGAATGATGAAGCGCCATGCATAGTATCCTGTTACTAATGATAAATATGAGGCTCTCACTCCATTCTTCTACCAAAGCATGGTTCTGCTGCTATGGAGTTGGCCAAAAGGTGGGGCTCTAGGTCACTGGGTTCACTCTGAAGGTTGTTTTGTTTTGTTTTGTTTTGTTTTCATAACGCGAAAGAGACATTCTTGGTGGGAAGCAAAGCACCCTGAAACCCTGGACTTTTCCTTCAAAGAGTAACCCTGCATAACATCATTTGTCATTCTTCTTTTCTAGAGGAATTCCCTGAACATAGATACTCTAAGATGCCTTACAGTAAGGGGCTCCTGGGTAACTCAGTCGGTTAAGCGCTCTTGGTTTCACCTCAGGTCACGATCTCATAGTTTCATGAGTTCGAGAACTATGTCAGCCTCCATGCTGACTCTGCAGAGCCTGCGTGGATTCTCTGTCTTCGTCTTTCTCTGACCTTCTCCAGCTTGTGCTCTCTCTGTATCTCTCTAAATAAACTTAAAAAAAAATTGTTAAATAATATGCCTTACAGTAACACTGGATCAGAATGTCAGTCTCCACATGTGTAAAGATGTAGGGAATCGGGTACTGTGTGCAGCACTGTCTTCCATTTAATGTGGAGATTGGTTGGGATTATAAATGTTGTAATAAATATCCTAAACTTGTTTTATGTTATAGATGCCCAGTTGAAAGTGTACATATATGTGTGTTCTTAGTTATACAGAAGAGCTAAATCATTCAACTTTTGGCTGATATTCCTTTAATATGATGAGGATCACACTCAGTTTATCAAAGCCATTCAGAAGTCAGGTTAGCATTTTTATGTACTTAATAAAAATGAGTAAATAGGTAAGTCACTGTAAGTGTATGTGTGTGTGTGTGTGTGTGTGTGTGTGTGTGTGTGTGTGTATATCATGAGGTTTATGGGAGAGCATTGTGAATGGTGTTCTGGGAGAAACAAAAACCAAAATCAAAAAAGATAGGAGTCAAGTTCCTACTAACCTGACCTGTCAGAAAGACAGGTATGTCTTCCATTCTTTAAGTTGTGAATGGAGCTGGAGAGAGGCTCAGTTTTCTCCATTAGAATCATGGGTGTTGTTTTACACTGAAGTACAAAGGAAGCAAAGTTAGCACCTCCTGAATGCCTCTCAGCCACACTTCTCAAGCAGCCTCTGGGCTCCTCACTCTTGACTTGTCTCTGATCCTTGGAGTGAGGCCAACTGGACGCATTGACTCAACCACGTCCATCTCCTTCCTTGTCCCTTCTCACCAGTTTTGTTTATGAGACCTTCTTTACTACACAGTCTAATTAAGACTTAGAGTGCTTCCAGATGTGACAAATAAGAGATTTTCCTGTTGAATTGATCTGCCTATCTCTCTTCTCTCCAAACTGTCCTGTGGAACTGTCTTTCCAAATGTGTTTATGATCCTGATTAACAGTTTCCCCAACCCACTACCAAATGAGCTAGGGGATTAGCTGACTTAGAATTGTATCTCCCTTCTCCCAGAGCGTCAGGGGTGATTAACGTGCCACATGCAGCTGCTTTTCCTAACTCTGTATTTCATTATCCGGGAGGCTTACCAGTTCCAGGCTCCTTCACTCTACATGGCTGAAAAGTTCTCCTGGAAGCAGAAAACCCACTTGTACTGTTAACAACAGAACTCAGAAGACAAGGAAGTGGGGGGTAAGGATTTTAACAAAGCAGCAAAAACTTCCTGTACCTCAAGGAGGGAAGAAACAACCACTAAATTCTAGAAGCTTTCTTTAGACTCTTTACAGGAGTATTTAATATTGTTCACCTGTAGGTCTTCTGTCTGTAAAAGGAGGGATTCCCTATCTTCATGGATTGTTGCCTAATTGTTTACTATTTCAATTCAATTACTTGAAGTAGGAACTTAGTTTAGTTTTTGACACACAGACATTAGTGTTTACTTGTAGATAGATCACTGTGTTCAAGGCCTTCACCATCACCTGTTGACTGTAGCAACCAGACACATGTATAGCCTGTGCTATGCTCCAGACAAGAATCGAACCAGTACTGTTTTGTGGCTATAAGAGGAAGGCTTGGTGGGAAATGGGATTTGAGAAGGGCCTATCATATCATGTGGGTTCTTGGACCTGCACCTTCCTTTAAAATGAAGACCACGAACTTGTTTCGTTGGCAGGTTTTGAGGTGGACAAGTTTGGTAGCGATTGTGACAAAAATCCTTCCAGTGGTGAATTTTTGTTTCTAGTTTAATGGTTGCAGCAGTGACTTTGAAGATCTGATGTGGTCTGAAGTGTCCTGAGTGAGGCGGGGTTGGGCAGGAGGCATAAGTGTGTTATTCCAGCTCGTTTCATTGCCTCTGTCAGAGCAGCTGTGTTGTCATTTTCCTTTGACATTGGACATCGTGGAGAACTACCCAACTCACAAGATATCCCCCCCTTTTTTTCTGGAGACATTTCAACATGTCTATGGGGCAAAGAGGAGGTTCCTAGCAGGCTTGTTTATAGTAAGTGACTTCCCTCTCCTAACTGGTAGCTGGTTGTGTAATCAATGCAGTTTCCCACCCTAGGAAACTAGATTTGGGACCAAGGGAGAGCAGCCATTTGAACAGACAGAAACTCTGGTTGTTCTCGGGAAGCTATTTTCCACCCAGCGTGTGGAATAAGGAGCAAGAGAGGGGGGCGGAAATTCAAATAAGGAGAGAAATCAAGAAAAGATATGGATGAAGAACACTCCTTGGATCTTCATGGTTCTCATGCCCGATTTCATCCCCAAGGCTTTTAGTCCATGCTATGCCCCTTTATGCATGTAATCACTTACCCTTTATTTTCTCTTTTTTGCTTAATCTAGTTCCATCTGGTGTCTGTTAATCGTTGCAACTACAAAAGTCCTTATACTAATAGATGTATGTCTGTGTGTCTTACGTGTATTTATGTGTCTGGAATGCAGCTCTGGGTAACAGATCCAGTTCCAAATGCAATCCTTCAGAGTCTCAGTCCCACAGAGAAGCAGTGAGACCCTGCTCTTGGGTCTGTCAAAAGATCACAAAGGCTACCACTGATTCCACGGGGCTTTCCTATCCCTCTGTTGGCACCATTGGATTGTGCATAGATTTGAGATTGTGAACACGATCGAGTAACACGTGAGGAAGAATGACATTTCAGGATTATTCCAGATTTCTGGCTTTGGAAAGCAGAACTACACAGGATTCTAGTGCAGAAATGTTGGGAAAGGGAATCAGAAGAAAGGAGAGGAGATGCCGAGGCTAGTGTGGAACACAGATATGCTTTCAAGTGTCAGAGAGAAGCCCAGAGAATGGCCTCTAAGCAGTTAAGCATAATTACCTGAAAGCCAGGGCTAAATGGAGATTGGGTGTCATTCACATTTTGAGTCTGTTAATGCAAAGTTCTTTCCTACCAATATCACAGAAACCTTCCAGAAAAGTCAATCATTTTCAATAAGAATGGAAATAAAGTCATTCAAGGCAGCTTGCCAAATTATATTGCTCTTTGCCTTCAAGCCATAGGCATTGATTCCTAAAATGACTCTGGACATGATCAATTGCTTTCAGATTGCTAATTTGATGAGTATTATAGACCAGGGCTAGAAAAATTGTGTTAGAAATGGGAGGGGGAAAAAAAAAAGCCTGGCAGGGGTTGGAAAGGATCACTGAAAAGTTACTTTTTAATGAAACCAAACGAGGTAGCTTAGCAATGAATGAAAGGACAAACTATCGATATGCCTAATCGTTCTCATGATCTCTCATGATCTCTGATTTCAAGGGTTAGGGAAAGAAGAGTTTGTTCTATCAGTATATTCACCCAAAGGTGGGAAACTTCTAACTTTGAGTGTGATTTCATGTGTTGAAGACATCTGCCTCAGCCTAGGTGATGATGCCCCCCAGCTAAACTAAGCCTTCCCATTCAGAAACAAGCCAGTTTCTGAGGAAAGAACAGTTTGAGAGCTCTGAACGGCAGTCAGCTCTCTAATTGTTTCTCAGAGGACAGCCAGGAGAGGCGAGATTCTGAGATTCAGGTGAATTGCACAGAATACTTAGAAGATTGAATGTGTCTTGTGTGTCTCCACATCGTGGCCCTTCTCCTGCTCGCATGTCTCTTGCTCCCTTTTTGTGTTTGTGATTCTCTGCCTTTTCCTGAGTTTTTTTTTATCAGCCAAGCTTTCTCTTCTATTGTCTTTCTCTCTTATGTCCATTTCTTTTTTTTCTATATATTTTAAATATTTTCAGTATAATATAAAAGAGTTTTGCCCTTAAAATGATTATCGTATTAATTGAGCAGAGCTTGGTTTTTGTTCAAAAATGAGTTTGGCCATAACTAGACTTTTACCTCAATCTTTCACTATTTCTCCAAGCAAAGAAAAACATACTGAGTAAAGTTGCTGTTTCACCTCTGTGAATTGGGATTTAAAAGGATCTTATTAATATATGTCAATACCTATTATATTTGTGGTTTCTCTTTGTGTAGCAGAGCTATGGGTGTGGAGAACTGAGACACAAAGAGGGCATAGACAAAAGCACAGTGGACTTTGGAATGTACAGATTTTGGATTTAGGTGTGGTTCCATTATTTAGTAATAGCTGTAGGACTTCAAATAAGGTATTTAACACTGTTTTCTTATCTGTAACTTTGGGATCAAACTAATACCTACCTCATGGTGTAGAGAGCGGGATAAAGTACTATGAATGTAGGTACAGTACTTAGCCCAGGTCTTTAGGCATTCTCAATAAATGATTGCTATTATTATTAATAATGCTCTTATTAGACTCCTCTGAGTTCACCTAGTACTAAGTAATACATGTGGGAACTGGCATTTGACCAACAAAAGAGATACTCATATGACCAAAAGAAGTAACACAGAGTAGACCATTGTTGATGTCCTTCATTTTTCTCAAGTGGCAAAATGGTTAAAATAATTTTAGAATCTGTAAGCTCTTGTATGCCGCGGTAATTCTCTCTGGACCCGCATATGTTTCCAAAGCTCATCTTACGTGCTTCTATTTTCTACTAGCTGCATTCCAAACACACCTTCCTTCTATCAACTCCTCCATTGCCACGATGTTCCTTCCTGCCTTAGAGATGCCACCCAAGCTGTTCACTCTGCCTAGGATGTAGTTTATGTTTTCAACAATAGTTAAGTCTCTGATACAGGAATAAAGAGCCTACCTACCAGCAGAGAACTTGGGTAAGAGTGGGACAGAGACAGAATGTGTTTGCATGTGTATACCGCTGTGTGTGCTTGTATTTGATTAATGTCTGCCCCCCCCCGCCCCCCCCGTCCATCTTAACTGTAATGTCTGTCAATCAAGGGCATACTTTCTTTACCTTATCCCATATCCGAATACTTAGTTCTGGTCTGACACACAAAAAGGAGACCAATGCATACTTACTGGATTAATTGAATGACCCATTGAGCGTTTAGGAAATAGGCTTAAAATGGAGAGACTCTCCTTTCATTCACGGGGCTTTATTGGGAGTGAGTGAGCTAACACTATGCATGTTTATCACATACTGTGGTTTGGAGAAATTGTAGGGCAAGGGAGATGCAGACTGATTTTTAAGGTTGAATGCTTGAATGAATAGTGTATCCTAAGGAGGCTGTGGGCGCCCAGGAGAGTAGGTAGATTTAGTGAGACTTTTCCCGACTAATGTGCTCCCAAACCCATAAACCCATCCTCCTGACTTTTGAAAGGGAGTATTGACCAGTATGCAAATGCCTTTATGGTAGTTTCCCAGTACTGTTACACAAAGATGGCGATATACCAGTGAATGACCCAAACATTATCTTATAAAAACAAAATTAAACTTCAGGCTTGCCTAGGGGATTTGCTTTAATGAAGTAAAACAATTGATTGAAATCCCTTATGAGAACTTCTAGCACAGTATCTGTACATCCTATGGGCTTAATATATATTAATCTTCTTCCCATTAGAGCAAAGTTAAGAAAATTATAGGGCTTCATTGGGCTTAATATCTTTAACTGGGCTGACTTCTTGATTTGTTATCTAGTGACTGTGAGTGTTCATTTCCTAGAATCACAGACCATTGAGCCGGAATGACTTTAGAGATTCTCGGGTCCAACTGATTCATTTTAACAATGAGCAAAGAGAAGCCAGGGGAGGTTAAGTGACTTGGCAAAGGTCACACATGTGCTTCTTTGATTTAGAAGTAAGCATATGTAATCTGTTATGCTCCCTGTAGTGAAGGGAAGTGAGGAGAGACAGAAAAAGAATTGCCTGGAGACGAGAATCTTGGGAGTTACACCAGCAGATGTAGCACATGGTTACTAGAGTTCAAAGTCCTATTTCTCACAGTTGATTGGTCGGTCGGTCGTTTTCTATAGCAATGCTTAGTTGACTTGTAGAGGGTTTCCTGAGGATTTAGTGAATATAGCCAACTATTCACACAAACCAGGTATTGCTAATCTGCCTCAAGAACACGGTTTAACAGTGGTTTCTTCCAGTTAAGGAGCACCTGCTATGTTTGACCCTTTACACTAAGGACAGATAAGAAAACGGAGGCTCCAAGGTGATCGACACATTGCCAAAATTACAGAGCTAGGAAGTGGTACAGATGGTGCCTGAATCTGCACCACTTTTTTTTTTCTGTCCCTTGTCTGCTGTTTCACATGAGGAAAGGATGGGAAACTCAACATTAAAGATAGTCAGATGCGAAAACATTAATGCCATCATCTAAGATCTGTTAGCCTAAACCTTGAAATTCCTTTTGAACTGAATAGTTTTACCAGGTAAAGATACAGATGCCCTCGATCCACCTGGTGGGAGGCCATTGATCTAGAAAACACCTTCTCCCCCATCAAAACTGACCAGTTCAATTTGTGAGGGATAGAATTTAAAAAAGAGAGAGAAATAAATTCAACCCCAAGTTTCTGTTTTCCTTGGTAAAGTAACCTTTATCTCATTCACTAAAACTCATTTACTTGTTCTTTTATTCACTCATGAAACATAGTTTGAGAACTCACTTAGTAGCAGACACCACATGGAGAAATGAGGATACAAGTAAATGTCTGTTCTTTTCATCAGAGTGTTCACATTCTCACTGAGGGAGGACCGACAGGTGGACAAAGAATTGTGATGCAGTGGTTTCGGTACCTCGACAGAAATCTGCTTGCCACGGAGCCGGTGGGTTGTGTTTGGGGCTCAGGTAATTCTGTGTATAAGGACCTGCCAGAGGAGTTGAGGGAGGGGAACCTTCCCCTGCAGCACTGGGTAACTGAAACTTCTGCGGTGCCCTTGCCGATCCTGCTAATAAATCAGGCAGGATCACCGTGTGGCTCTCGTGACTGTCCTTGAGGAAAGGTGTCGTAGAGCTGCTCAGGGCTGAGTGTAATGGTTTATGACTTCAGCACCTGAAGTCCTATCACACAGCAAGTTCCCTGGAGATGGTGATCATACAGAACGAATATTGCTTAGCTGGTGATAATGTCATGCTGCCATGCTGAGTTACACGGGTTGCCTGATTCCTGCAGCTAAAAAACTCCTGGCTGATTAATCCCGATGCCATGTAAATAGAGTCAGTGTCAAGGAGATCATAAATGAGAAAATGGATGCTCGGGTGGGGACATTAGTGAGGAATAGAGAGACACCACCACCCTGCTCATTCCTCAGTCAGCCCCTGACAACATCAT
Organism: Panthera uncia; assembly: GCF_023721935.1. Classification (NCBI taxonomy): domain Eukaryota; kingdom Metazoa; phylum Chordata; class Mammalia; order Carnivora; family Felidae; genus Panthera; species Panthera uncia. The sequence goes on along the minus strand of NC_064818.1, from coordinate 62,834,927 downwards.
TATCCGGGTGACAGGAGGCACGTCACTCAGCCAGATTCTGGAAGGCTTCCAGATCTTCCTCCCCTGCCCCCACCCCCAGCCCTGTTTTCAACAGTAAATATTTTACAAATCATGTTACCAGGCTTTCTCTTGCTTGCCATGCCTTCAGGGAGGAGTTAAAAGAACAGCCCAGAATAAGAGAACCTGATAGTCAGGCACCTTAATTGCCAAGCAGAGAAACTGGGGCATGAGTTATTCATATTGTTAAAGGATTCATTAGAGATTCCTTTAAGACATGCTCTCACATTTGACTTACAGAAACTTAATTGCACATATAAGCTAGATTTCCAGTTTGCTGACACTCAGCTCTTTAATTGGTTTCTACCCAGAGATGTACGGGTCCATCCACATCAATTGTCTTGTGTGTTTGGCGACTTTGCTGCCAATGTCAAGGGTCCTGGGGTGGTGCCACATCACACAGCGCACTGCCTCTCACCACCACGCTTGAGCCTCTCTTTTCTCTTTTCTGGGTCTTTCCTCTCCCTCCCTTCCCTGCCTCTGCCTTTCTCTGTGTCTCTCTTCCCATCTGGGGAAAAAAAAAAATATTTCAGGGATAGCCTCTGCTTCAAGCTTTAACCAGGGCACTGCCTGTAAACAAATCTGTTGCTCTTCCAAATAAATGCATTGCTGTATGAAAGAAATAACTATGGTATAAGAAATTTCATTAAATGGCATTTCTGTCCATCTTGTTAAACTTTCCATAAACATTTCAGTGTGTAAATGAAATTTATTTCCAACCTATTGGAAAGACTTTAGAGATTTGGAGTCATTTATTCTTGACCACGATGCTGGAGATTTCCTTTTATTGTGGGTGGTCACATCCCTGTGGCAGATGGCGGATTTTTTAGGTTGGCAACCACAAGGTCTTGGGTGGGGGAGGGGAGGGCTTGTAAGTTGTGTGAAGAGAGGCTGATGTAATTTTCAAGGCTGACTTTCAACTGACCTTCAGCCATTCCAGGGCTTATCTCTTCATGCTGGGGTTATTTCAGCAATCCCTCCCAGGGCCCTCCTACTTCTAGGATCTCCCCCTTGCTTCTTGCTGTTGTCAGATGCACCTTCCTGAAGGGCTGTCTTTATCCCATCAAAGACTCCCCTGGCTTCCTACTGCTTGTGGGATTAAGTTCCAGCTCCTCCCTCTGACATCTAGGGTACTCCAGAAATTAACCTTCCCCTGACTGAGTTGACCTTCCTGAAATGTGCCTTGGTTTTGACATTCCCCCTAGGAATCCTCTCGAGACACAGAAATTAACCATTTTGTTATACTTTATAATCAGTTGGTTTTGTTTTGGGTCTTGTTTCCAGTAGATCTGATTTTCTTCACCTTCTTTATATTCAGATACACGGAGCATTATAAAACATAATACCGTCACACTTTTTTTTCACCCAACCCTCCCCGCCCGCCCCCCCCACACACACACATACTTCACAACCATTCATTTCATGGTGAGGCTTCCATTGTAATTGCAGTCATGTGCTTCAGTTGAGGGGCACAACCCTTGGGAGCTCCCTGAGGTTTTAAGTCTTCCTACAAGTCTTAGCCACACATCTGGGGTATGCTTGAACCTTCAAGAACTATTTATACCCATGCTGGCATTTCTTGGGTTTGATCCCTTCTTTCAGACATACTTTACCATGGTGATAGTTCCAAATAAATCTAGAGATTTCAGTCAAGGTGTTATAAATTTTGGTGTGTTTTTGTTGTTGTTTGTTTGTTTGTTTTTTAGTTCTAACATTTCCAATCTGTTTTGCTTTTTTGGCAAACCATTTATAACACTATACCCCTCCTTACTTTTTTAGGTTCTGGTTTTGTAACCTCTTCGACAACACCTGGCAAAAGCCATTGACATAAATTGTATTAGCAGTGACACACTGAGCTTTGCGTCAGGTCATTTTGTGGGCATTATTCAGCTAAACCACTCCCCAGTACTGAGAAACCTACCCTTCAGCTCCAAGCAGGCTAGCTAGATCTCTGCAGATTCTTCCAAAGTAGAATATCCTTCTTCTTCCTTACCTATTCAGATGCTCCTAGAGTATTTAATGATATTCAGGAATTACTGTATTTTTAGATGTGGTAAATGTCTTAACAGTTTTAAATGTCTTACAGTTATTATTCTTGGTAAGAGACCATGCCTTTTTAAAGATGTACCCTATGAAACAATTACCGATGAAATAATAGTGCATATTGGGTTGCCTTTAAAATAATCCAAGAGGAGGGGTGCCTGGGTAGCTCAGTCGGTTAAGCACGATCTCGCGGTCCGTGGGTTCGAGCCCGCGTCGGGCTCTGGGCTGATGGCTCAGAGCCTGGAGCCTGCTTCCGATTCTGTGTCTCCCTCTCTCTCTGCCCCTCCCCCGTTCATGCTCTGTCTCTCTCTGTCTCAAAAATAAATAAACGTTAAAAAAAAATAATCCAAGAGGAAGGTGAGACAAGTGGGCTGAGGTACACGTTAAACCGGACGGTCTATGGGTAACTATTGAACCTGGGTGGTGGTTACTTGGGTGCTTATTATACTCAAATGACCTGAAACTAAATGCATTGACATCACTTCAAGATCTTGTTAAAATGCAGATACTGATGGGGTGTCTGGGTGGCTCAGATGGTTGAGTGTCTGACTGTTGGTTATCGGCTCAGGTCATGATCTCATGGCTTGTGGGTTGGAGCCCTGCTTTGGATTCTGTGCTGACAGTGCAGAGCCTGCTTGGGATTCTCTCTCTCTCCCTCTCTCTCTGACCCACCCCCCTCCCCCCACACACACACACTCTCACTGTCTCTGTCCCTCACAAAATAAATAAATAAAACTTAAAAAAGTTAAATATAAAAAAGTGCAGATTCCGATTAGAGAAATCTGCGGTTGGGCACAGAGTTCTGTATTTTTAACAAAACACCAGGTAAACTGATGTGCTGATCCTCTGGCCACAGTTTTGAAAGCTTTGAGAAAGTATTACAGTATGTTCTTCTCATTTGTAAATATTCAGAATTTTCCAAACAACAACAAACCTCTTCCAACCATCTCGGCCTAACTCAGGTTCCATGGCTTCCTTGACGTTTTTTCTCCTCATATTAGAACAGATTGGTTTCTCCCTGTTTTGAGCTTTACTAGGCATTCTAGTCTCTACTATGTATTGCTGTATAATCATATGGTATTCAGAACTATAAGTTTCAATTTATGTGTTATTGTTTTCCTGAGAGTGCAAAACTTCTCGTGTCCCAACCATGCTGTGTGTCTTTTGTACCCGTGTTCCCTCTAACACATGTTTCTGGAGTTAGATTTGCCTCATGGTGGGGGAAGGAAAAGTAGCTATTGCCTTGACTTGGACGTGCTACAATGAATGCAACCAATTTAAAACCCAGAAAGGTAGTTCAGGGATAGGGAGTGGCAGAAAAGGATGGAAAAGGTTTTAGTCTTAGTGAGAGGGTCTTTGATTACCTCCCTTTGTGGCAGGAAGGCCACCGTTTTTGGGAAACCTTTGTGTGTGGGCAAGATTGTGGTATTGCTATAGGAGACCTGGGTGTTGCCCTGACACGGAAAAGGTGAGCTGCCTGGCTTGCGACCCGTGGTGGAGCCCAGTAGATGGTGGCTAGAGGTCTGCCATGCTATAGACGCAGTGACTGACCTCCATCATCCGGTACAACTCTCACAGTAACACTGCAGGTAGTTACTGCTACCTTCATTTTCCTGAGGGCATACTTCACTGTGAACTTGCATAAGCCACCTAACCTCTCTGAGACTGTGCCATATCAGGGTTCAAACCCAGAGCTCTGATTTTAGAGGCCAAGCCCTTCATTACTAGGCTCTCACTTTGATGAAAATTGTCTCACTTGTTGTCTGCTGAACTTGAGAGAGATTACTTGGCGTGTTTCTGCTCCTCTCTCCCCGCACCCTGAATCAGAATGTTGAGGGTGGGGCTTAGGCATCTGCATTTTTTTTTTTAATGTTTATTTATTTTGAGAACAAGTGAGCAGGGGGAAGCGCAGAGAGAGAGAGAGAGAGAGAGAGAGAGAAAGAGAATCCCAAGCAGGCTCCGAGCACCGATTCTGATGCAGGGCTTGATCCCACAAACCCATTAGATCAAGACTTGAGCTGAAATCAAGGGTCAGATGCTTAACCAACTAAGACACCCAGGCACCCCTGGAATCTTCATTTTACAAGTGTTTTTGGCATCCTCAAGTCTGACCCACTGCTATGTTGTTCTTCTGACTGGCTGAATTGCCCACACATGTGTGCATACGCATGGACACAATCCTCAGCTTTAATCTAGACTGGTATTCTGATAGCAACGCCCAGACCCATGCTCTCTGGGTCTGTTTCCCCGTTTCTACTGTCTTTAATTGTTGTGACATTTAGTTGAAATTTTGTATGCAAGACATTGGGCACACAGTAGGCACTTAATAAATATCAGCATCATCTTCCCTTTTTACTTTTAATGGAGAAGAAAGCTTAGTTACCCAAGTGAAAGTTCCTTATCTTGTAAGTGTGTGTGTTGTTGTATCTATACAGAGAGGGGTAAGGTAGATTTAGTTGGGAATTTAGTTCCCTGGCATTGGGGTGGGTGGGAGTCTTTTTCCAAGAAAGTTTAGGGGTTACTCTTTTGTTCAAAATTTCTTAAAATTGCTTTCTATGAGTCAAGCACCCAATCAAAAGTATGAAATTTTGCATAGCTTCCAAAATCCATTAGAGAGGTTTGTCTCTAAATGTGTAGGGCACAGAAATATGACACATCGATTCAGTGCATTTGTGTTCTATGCTGTCCTAGGGCTTAGGTACAAAAATAAACCCTGGAACAGAATTTCCTTAAAGTGCCTTTGAGGAACATTGATTCTATCCATGTTAATTGATGATGACGTTAGTCACAAAAAGTTGCAGGAATGTGAAGCCTAAACAGGTTTCCTCACTGAAGAACTGTTTTGCATCTTTAGTATATGCTAAAATCTAGAGGAACAAAAGTTAAATGTCTCAAATATGCAGATATCAGACATTCCCCCTCTCCATCCTCCTTTCTCCCCACCCCAGCATTGCAGAGGACAGGTAATCAAGGCAACACATCTGGGCATCCGTTTTGAACAAAATCTTATAGGCCAAGTCATCTGGGGGTTATTGTAATTCCATACTGCAGTCCATTTACTACACATAAGTCTAACCAAAAGAGCTTTTTTTTTTTTAAGCCCATTAGTGAAATTCTGAGATTAGAGGCTGCCCATTTAGTGAGCATAAAAGGTAAAGGCATTTGTCCTATTTATGCCTCCTTTTAGTCATTCTTGTCTGGGCAGAGTGACTTGGGTAATTTGAGATAAAAGCACTCATCCCAAATTGACTTCAACTCAGTGGTCATCACCATAGGGACATGGGGTGACTCTCCTAGGAACAGGGAGCAGAATGGCCTTGGCTTATTGAATTTTGGGTCCGTATCCTCAATGACTGCATTACTTCTAAAAGCCTTCTCGGATTGTCTGTAGTTCACAGTGATTGCTCCTTCTTGGAACCCCAGAGCACTCGCTCGGTTTGTAGCTCTTGTTCTGGCATTTACTTTCACAGATTCCTGTGTTGGAGCTGCCTCCCTAAGTAGACCATAAGTTCCAAGAGGGCAGAGTCACGCCCCGGTGGACTTGGCATGGCACACTCCACGTGGTGCGAGGAGACAGATACCGGCTGTTCGGACAGAATGCACAGCCCCTCTGCACTTGCCTTTAGCATTCGAGAAATTCCAGTGACACCTTTTGATTGAATGGCACTTTCCCCACTTGGGCTGTTAGGGCTTTAAAAAGGATGACTTCTAGATGGAGCCTGCAGAGACTGAAGCATGTGGCACAGGGAAAGGGATTGGCAGAGTGAATGAGCTCCCTGTGAGCAGACGCTGACTGAACCCTAATTCACTCTGGAATGCTGCAAACCAGTTGCCTTTTCTGATTTGGACCAGTTGAAAAACAGTCTTTATAATAATGTGTTTTGTGGTTCACAAACTCATATTCCTATAATAACCAGTTGAGCAATAAAAATGAATGGCGGAGACTGTGATAAGCCTGAGAATATATGGTCATTGAAGGAGGAACAGCTGTTTTTCACCTTGACTCAGTTGTTGCCATCAAGGATTTGAGCTAAAGATTGCAAGATACTCAAATGTTAAAACAGCAGCAACAACAATAATACTCTGCAACCGGTAGTTATAATGACAAATCTGATTTTTACAAAGTTTGTTTATTGAAGTATGGAGGTTCCTCAAAAATTTAAAAATAGGACCACCCTGAGACCCAGCAGTTGCACTACTAAGTATTATTCAAAGGATACAGATGTACTGCTTTGAAGGGGAATATGTACCCCAATGCTTATAGCAGCACTATCAACAATAGCCAAATTATGGAAAGAGCCCAAATCGACTGACAAACTAATAAAGAGGATGTGGTGTGTGTGTGTGTGTGTGTGTGTGTGTGTGTGTGTGTGTGTATAATGGAATAATACTCGGTGATCTAAAAGAATGGAGTCTTTCCATTTGCAACAACGTGGATAAAACTAGAATGTATAATGCTAAGCAAAATAAGTTAGAGAAAAATAAATATATGATTTCACTCATATGTGGAATTGAAGGAACACAACATGTGAACATAGGGGAAGGGAAGGAAAAATAAGATAACAAGAGAGAGACAAACCATAAGAGAGACTCTTAAGTAGATGAGGGTTGCCAGCAGGGTGCTGGGTAGGGGGATGGGCTAAGTATGGGTATTAAGGAGGGCACTTGTTGGGATGAGCACTAGGTGTTATATGTAAGCGATGAATCACTAAATTCTGAAAACATTATTACACTGTATGTTAACTAACTTGGCCTTCAATAAAAACAATTTAAAAAAGAAAACAATCACATGTGTTTATTGCAAGTTTATATTTATCATGTAGCGCTACCTTCTAAATCTACAATTTCCCCCACCAGTCTGCATCATATACTTATGCGATGCTTAAGAGTTTACGAAACGGTTGACTATTATTATGTCATTTAGTATCTACCACTACCCTGTCAGATGGGCAGGGATCCCCTTAACAGACACAAAAACCAGGGTTTAGATTGGTAAAGTGAGTTGCTCAAAATTATACAGCAGATCAGTAACAGAGCTAGGGCTCAAACCTAGAACTCCCAGTACCTGGTTTGGTGTTCTTTCCACCAAAGTGCTTTGTCCAAAGGCTGTATTTATTTATTTATTTTTCAGTTTTGAAAAGATGTTTTCTAATTAAAATATAACATATACAGATAAAAATGCACAAATCTCGAAATCGCTGCTCAATGAATTATCACAAAGGGAATGTGCGTATATACCTGAACATTCCCAGCATGCAAGGAACCCAGGTCTGTCCCTACCGTTTTCCTCAAAACTAACCACTCTCCTGACTTCGAATTCAGTACGTTGTTTTGGATTTTGCCTGTGCTTGTTCTTGTTGTAAATGGAATTAGCCACTTCGTATTATTCCATGTCTCGTTTGTTGGGATCAGAATTGTGATTCTAAGATTTATTGTTGTTTGTTTCATGTAGCAGTGGTTTTGTCATTTCACTGGTTATGATATTTATCGCATAGTATTCTATTGCACTGTTAATTTATCAGTTTCACTGTTCATGGACATATGAATTGTTTCTAGTTTTTGGTTGCTACAAATAATGCTGAGATGAACATTCTGGCACCTGTCTTTGGTATCAAAATAATTTTTGTTGGATATATCTAGTGGTGGAATTTCTGGGTTATAGAGTAAGCACTGCTTAATTAAAAAAAATTTTTTTAAATGTTTTCATTATTTATTTTTGAGAGAGAGAGAGACACACACACACACAGAGACAGAGTGTGAGCAGGGGAGGGGCAGAGAGAGAGGGAGACACAGAATCCGAAGCAGGCTCTGAGCTTTTAGCACAGAGCCAGACACAGGGCTCAAAGTCACGAGCTGCAAGACCATGACCTGAGCTGAAGTGGGTCGCTCAGCAAGCTGAGTCACCCAGGTGCCCCTTGCACTGTTTACTTTAAATAAACACTGCCAAAGAGTTTTCCAGAGTAATTGAACTAATAATCCTATCCCTACTGGTGATGTAGGAGAGTTCCAGGGGCTCCACTTTTCACCAACAGTACATGTATTCATGTCTTTCTGATCTTAACTATTCTAGTGGATATGTTCAGGTGTATCATTACCGCTTTTATTTGCATTTTACTAAGGAATCATGAAGTTAAGAATTTTTTTCATGATCTCTCCTCTTTTGTGAGCTCCTTGTTTAGCCTCCCTCCCCACCACTTTTTCTCTGTTAAGTAATCTTTCCTTTTGATTGAAGGATTCCTTACATGTTGTAGATACGAGTCCCTTACCAGCTATATATGTTGTAACTATCTTGTCCCACTTAACGCCTTGCTTGCTTCTGTTAATGGTTTCTTTTGACGAGTAGAAGTTTCTCTTTTAAAATAGTTTACCATTCCTTGCCTTTCTGGTTAGTGGTGTATGTGTCCTGTTTAAGAAATCTCTTGTCTACCCGAAGGTCAGACCGATATTCTCTTAGATGATCTTCTAGAAATTTTATTTTGTTGCCTTTCAAATTCAGATCTACAATCCACCAAGAATTGATTTCTGTGTCTGATACAAACTAAGGTTCAAGATTTATTTTTCAATATGGATATATCCGGTTAACCCAGCATCATTTATTGAAAAGACCATCTTTTCCCCTCTTTTCTACATTGCACCATTGTTATAAATCACATTTCTATCAGTATGAGACAGTTTTCTTAATTATCTGTTCTTTTCTTTTGACTTATCCTTTCACACTGTTTAATTTTTATATATCTACAGAAAATCCTAATATCTAGTAGTGTAAGTTCTCTAAATTTTCCTTGCTGTATTTATGGTATTCATGGATCCTTTTGGCCAATTGTGTTTCCATATTATTTTATAATCAACTCCTGATGTTCTATTTTGACTTGGGTATTTTCTAGCCCAAAGTGATTTCTTTGAGACGCTTACAAATTTGTCAACTGCAATCAGAAATGATAGAAATGAAACTCTTAACTCATGCATGTGTTTTTCAGGAGACAATAGGAAAGACCCCATGCCAGGCACCTGTCCTCATTGTTTAAGACCATAGTTCATTCAAAGACCAGCAGGCCATGTATCATATGTTACTGTATTATTATAGTTATTTTAAAATTATTTCAAAGTCAACATATCATTTTCAAATATGACCTGTCAGTTCTCTATATTTTGATACCAGGAGAACTGTCCTTATTCCAGTCAGGAGTACTTCTGCATCTGAACCTTTGCACTGGCTGTACCCTAGGCCTAGAATGCTTACCTCCAGATACCAGCATGCCCAACTCCCTTACCTTTTTCCAGTTCTTGCTTAAATACCACTTTCTCAATGAAACCGCTTGTAGGTAAACTTAGGACTTTTACCCCACTTGCCCTATTATATTTGTGGGGTGTGTGTGTGTGTGTGTGTGTGTGTGTGTGTGTGATGACAGTAACATTTGTTGTTTTCTGACATATCGTCTAACATATTTCTGGTTAAGGGTCATATGTATTGTCTGTCTTTCCACATCATCAGAGGTGTTGGCACTCTTCCTGAGGGGAAACTAGTACCCTACACATAGTAGATACTCCACAAATACTTGTAGACTAAGTTGAATGAATAGAAGGTTTCTTTCTTAAGCTAATCCCTCTCTACATGTAGTTTAGACATGTATGGGACAGTCTAGCAAAAGGGTGTAGCAGCGCTAGAGAGTCAGTTGGCATGCAGGAGCATCTGAGGAGCCTTCTGGAAAGAACCCATCCTAATCATAAACATGGCACTGCAATCCAGCAATATATCGCTGTAGTGTTTGTAGGGGAAGGATGATTCTGACCTCACTGGCTTCTTGTAAGAATTCACGTCGGCATCCTACAGGGAGGGAAGAAGCAAGTTAGAAAGAAAATGAAACCTTTTTTTCTACAGAAATGCTATAAAAAAGAAATTATCAAACGTGAATGTGCATTACAGTTATTTAGGTAGCTTGTTAAAACACAGACTCCTGGGCTCCAACCTTATTGTTTTGTGGCTGTTGTCATTGGCATAAGGGAAGATCATTTGTATTTCTAACAAGTTTCTGTCCTATGCAGGTGTCCTATGCTGGTCCAGGCCAGCACTTTGAGAACCAGCGTTACAAGGTATCAGAAAACAAGTGAGCTGGACCCTTTGAATGTGACCCTAAGACAGAAAGAAGCAGTTTTACATTCCCTAGTCTCTCAGTTTGCCACAGAAAAACTTTCTAAACTTGGAAACTTTGAAGCATTTTAACAGCTATGAAGTATCCACTGGAATGAACAGTGGGACCCATAAGAGGGCCAGCGCTCTGCAGCACTAAGCAAAAGCGAGAAAAGGGTACACGGAAGTGGATGCCATGTGATGGAAATATTTCCTTTTTCCTTCACTTATCCCCCTTTTTTCTCCTTCCTTCCTTCCTTCCTTCCTTCCTTCCTTCCTTCCTTCCTTCCTCTCTCCCTCCCTCCCTCCCTCCCTCCCTTTTTCTTTCCTTCCTTCCTTCCTTCCTTCCTTCCATGTACACATTTAAGCTGCCCCCAAGGATGATGGGAAATAACTAAGTGGGCCTTCTTTGTGGGAATCTAGAGATCCTGAATTACCAAGAGCAGGAGTCAAGCGTTACACAGGTTACACATTTTTGCAGACCTTTTAGCCCTGATAAGCTTGTTAGAAACAAAATCTTCAGCAATCTGGACTTACATCCTTGTAGCGTGAGGAGGTCAGGCACGTTGGCAGGAGGAGGCCTAGAGGGAGCTGACAGTGTCATTGCAGACTCCATGTTTTATTTAATTCTGTCTTCCGGCCACTAGCCAAAGGGAGACTACAAACTGAGGTGGTGCTGCATTCTAATAAATAATCCTAAAGAGCTCTTCAGGTTTCACCCGGGCTTAATTACAACATGTAAATATGCAGACAGCCCGCTATTGATGTTGGTGTGGGTGCCCGGTGCCCGTGCAGGAAGGGGAGACTAGCAGTGAAACATTGTAGCAGTAAGGGCCTCTTATTAGCCCCTTCAAAGTCGGAGTGAGTCTCCTGCAGGTTCCTTGCGATTCACAGTTACCTCAGAACTAATTCCCTTCCTCTGCTTGGCAGGTTCCATCTCAGTGCCCCGTGGAGTTCCTGGCCAGCTCCACGCCATTTACTTTAACTTCTGTAGGGCTTCTTCCTGAATTTCAACAAGGCCTGGGCTCTGGGTTAAATGCCACACAAGTTATGCAGTTTTTCCTACAAGTTTGATTCCTTGCCTCCAAACTTCCTCCAAACCTACTCAAGGTAGATGCAGTGGCGTATTGGCAAGGGAGCCCGCCATGCGCTGGGGGGCAGTACCTAGATCCTTTTTGTTCACTAGTTCAACATTAACTAGCTACCTACTGTGTATCAGTTACTCCACAAGCCCCTGAGATATGGGAGGGAATGCTCTTTTCCTGATCTTCGGGGGTCAAATAAAGGAACTAAATTGGACACCTTGAGAGATAATGGCAGAGACATGACTGTAGAAGAGGAGCAAGTATCTCAGCCAGAAGGGGCAGGTGCAGCCTTCTCAGTGGGCGTGGTAACTTGACGTGCATCCTTGCTATTTCATAGGAGTTAGTTAGGGAAATAGGTAGAGAGAAGAGCATGGGGAGTGCATGTTACAAAATATTATAAATTAAAAAAACATAAACATGATGAGTAACCGAATAGATTTAGTGAAGTTTAACATTAAGACAGGGATGGAGGAGAAAGGATCATGGTGAGTTGCCAGTCATTCTCTTAATGGACATTCGGTTTTTGTGTATAAAACAGTAGTTGACTACATGGATTTTAGAAATAGATGGTTTAGATTCAAATTTTGATTTCTTCCACAATTAGCTGTGTGACCTTGAGCAGGTGACTTCATCTCTCTGTGCAGGTTGCTTAACTTCTTTGTGCCTGAGGCATCACAAGTAAAAGAGGGAAAATGATACTGTCTTTCTCACAGAGTTACTGTGAAAGTAAGTTAATATATGGAAAGTGCTTAGCGGAGTCAGAGCTAAAGAAATATGGTGCTAGCTTTGTTATTATGTATTATTATTAAATATTTAGTATGTTTAACATCATCATAATCTCCATTACTTCTCCCAACAATCCTATGAGCTGTTAGTGCCCCCGCTTGGATTTTTCTCCCCAAACTTGTACAACGTCAAGACTTTGGCTTTTAATCCTAACACTAGACTACAGTTCTACAAGCCGCCACTGGAATGCCACAAATGTTCAGCCAAAAAGTCGGCAGGGGAGTGGGGCAGATGAAACCAGATCGAACCTGAAGGTTATTCCCTGAAGCTAGACTACAACGCGGAGTATGGAAGGCAGGTGCACAATCGAAGCCAAGCCAACAACCCCATTTCAGTTTTAGGCAACATTGCATAGGAATTCATGGAATCCAAACCCACTCCGTAATAGCTCCCTCTCCCAGTTGCCTGGCCAGATTCTTGTGGTGTCTGTGTGGTCCTCTGCTTCTGATGTTAAATGTTGCCAACAAAAGAGGATGAAATAGTAAACATATGTGGTGATTTTCCCCTCTTTCAGAAATGAGTATTGCCTAATCCCACTAGTTATTGTAAAGATAAATCAGTGTTTGAACAAATTCACCTTTTCAATCCAGTGCCTTCTAAGCTAAAAATACCCCAAGTGTGCTAAATTAACTGGTCCTCTGTGGCATGCACTGAAAGACACTGGGGAGAGAGAACCCCCTGTGCAGTGACTTTTGGTGTTCAGGGAAGTCAAAAATAACTAAGTGGGAGCTTTGTAGAAGACGGATGGAACATTCCGTTGTGTTCTCTGTTGTATTCCATTGTATGGCCTGATAAATCTTTAAACACATCCATGGACCAGGTTTCTAAGAGGTGGGGATTTTTCAAGATCTACACAGAGTTGGAATTCTGTGGGAGGCTGTGGCTGGCTGCTAGGTAAACCTTGTACCCATGAACATTGAATGAGAATCCACGTAGCATCTAAAGGAAGGATCATCAGGTGACTGGCAGGGCAGAAGCAAGGATATGCATTTGCAGGAGAGAAAGAGCAGTGTCTGAGGCTTACATAGATTTCTATTAAGAAAACGAGAATGTGTGTTTCTCTTGAACGGGGAAGGTCTTGTTTCTTGCCATCTGCTTGCTCTTGGTGAATTTGATATATTTTCTCTCTCAGATTGTCAATGAGCATGTTCTTCCTGCAGGAGGTGGCATTTGAATGAGGAGCGAAAAGTGGTTCTAGAATTAAGAATTGCGAGTTTTTCCCACTGTGGATGCTGATCTGAGAAAGGGAGAATGGAACTAATACCAATCCATAAAGGGGACTTGATTTTGTCCACGGCCAAGAAGGTGGAGAGGTGGACACAAGGAGCTTCTCTTCATGGGGGTGCCTGTCGGGATGTCTTGGTGATGAGGGCAGACTTATTTCTTCTCTTCCTGTGCCCCCTTTCCTCTGTCCAGGCCCAGCATGCAGGACTCAACTTTGTCATTCTGGGCAGATCTTATAGCCTGTCACAGAATAACAAGGCTCAGCCCCATATGGTTCAGTTGACTTACGCATTTTCTGGTGGGGGTATGAGAAAAGTCATGGTGTATCTGTCTCTGGTGGGAACATCTGACTTGAAGGCTCTGATGTGAGAGAAGCTAAAACATTATCTGCAAGACATGTTCCATACAGCAGGAAAAAAAAAAAAAAAGATTCAGGACAGTGCTGCCAATAGATGCTGTCATGGTCCACAGGGGCCACCAGAACTCTGAGCTCTGCCTTAGAGAAGAAAAGGGACATTTGAGTTATTCAGAGGTATGAGCCCTCCCCAACTGACCACAGCCCTGAGGTTAACCTCATTATTCCATCTTTTCCCACTAAACTTTCTTGAGCCAGGCTGATTTTCCAAGATTTGTGCTTGGTGGTAAGGGAAGAGCCTGATTGAAACTGACGCCAGGGTACTTGACATCCCCGAGCTGTGGATCAACACATCTGCAGGAGAGATGAGCTGAGTGATGAATGCTCACCAATGCAAGATGTGTAACCAAATGGCGTTTTCTTTTCAAGAGTCATTCAGAGAAAACGGGGGGAAAAATGCTCTGCCTTGTGAGCAGGTAACTAGGCCTCAGATCAGTGGAGCATGGCCAAGTATGGCTGGAGTTTTCTTTTATATTCTTTCCTGCAGAGCAGCTATTTGAAATGTTTCTGGCCCGGTGGATTTTCAGACTTATTTAGCTAGGAGCCCATTTTATAAATGAAACTTTTTATGAAATCTCCTTTGTCCTGTAAAAAATTAAATAGTACTTCATTTAACTGACTTCTCCGTTCAGATTTACATGCACTTTTAAAATCTGTAACTTCAAACATTAAGGTTATTTAGATGAACAAAAATTTGAAAACAGATGTTATGGCTGACTATTACTATATTTAGAAATATGTTCGATGTTGGGGTTGAGCATCCGACTCTTGATTTGGGCTCCAGTAGTGATCCCAGGGTTGTGGGATCAAGCCCTGTGTCAGACTCCGCACTGAGCATGGAGCCTGCTTAAGATTCTCTTTCCCTCTGCCCCTCCACCCTGCTTGCACATGTGCATGTTCTCTGTCTCTCTCTTTCTCTGTCTCTCTCAAATCAAAAAAAAAAAAAAAAAAAAAAAAAAAAAAAAAAAAAAAAAAGAAAAAAAAAAAAAAAAAAAAAAAAAAAAAAAAAAGAAAAGAAAAGAAAAGAAAAAATATATTTGATTCTGTGATTGCTCATGCTAGTGTGGTTTTCTAGAAGTGGGAATATACGAGCTTATAAAAATTTTTCAACAACTCAAATCTCAATTTCAAGATATACTTCTGTTTCCCTCCTATCTTTTTTCTAGTCAAATTCACTGAATGCCTTGAATCACTACCATCATTTAATAATTATTTACATCTCCCAAGATAAAACCCCATTTTAAAGGTTAAGTAAAAAAAAATGTTTCCTCAGAAGCTTAAAATCTTTATGTTTGTTGCAAAATACTGCTGTGTATGACATTGTAACATTTTCAATCCTTTTTTTTTAATTGTGCGCATTTTGTCAAGTTTCTCAGTGACCCAACAGTTCAAAACAGGAAATTTTATTTTGCTTTGCATGCTCACTACAAACTTTAAATTTCCATTTCCTTCCCATCCTTTTGCCCATAGTTGTAAGCTCGGTAACATTACACCCTGCGTTGCCAAATTGAGCATGTTCTGCTTACTAATAACTTCCACAAGATTCACAAGAATCTTGTTGGAACCATCTTCTATGTTTGAGAGAAACAAGCAAAAATTAGTGATTTCTTGTCTACTTGAAATACTCATCCTTGCACCTTGCATTGATCAGAAGAGCTGAAGAACATCAGTGAAAAAATAAAAATTGAAACTCACTGCCCAAATAATTTTAAGACATAGGTGATTCAGTGAACAGTACACAGTACATTATCTGCCACGGTGTTGATAGACGATGCATCTTCAAAAGTGGTGCTAGCCCATGCAAGATACAAAGACTACTTGAACATATTAAAGGAGTAACTTTTACAAGGGCCGTGGTATTTTACAGATTTTCCTACCGTTTCTCAGCATCTATACAGATGGAACTATGTTTTTGCTGTACTGGATTGTATGTTGCAAAAACAGATCCAGACCCTTAAGAGTATCTGTTGTATAAACCTAGAATAATCAAATAGGATATCTTCCTGATATCTCCTTGCCTGCTCACAACTCACCTGAATATGCGAAACAGAGAGAGGTCTACAGGGACCGTTATCATTTACAGCTGGACTCTGGCAATCCCATATACCTGACCTTTGGGCAGATTTGTCCCATGTGTGGAATTCACTTTCTTTGCTCCATCTCTGCACTCCGTTCACAAATAATGTTTCTGACTGTGGATTTTGTTTTGTTTTGTTTTTTAACATGATCTATTCTTCAGGCTACCTACTGCATGGTCACAGTCAGGCTTTAATCCACTTTTTGTCTGTTGTGGACACACCTCCTTTTCAGGTGATGAAGCAATTTATATTGGACACGTTTTCATCAACATACTTGAATTTTCTTTGCATTCATGTCTTCAATAACATTTGCATGTGTAATGGTCTCTGAGAGAATCTAGGATGTAGATTTTTACTTCATAGAAAAATGACCTTGTGGCTTGGCTGAAACACTGTTTTGCACAATTGCACTGCATAAATCCCATTGAGGTTTGGACATCTATCACCTTAAAAAGTGAAACCAATGACAAATGCTTATTGTACTGTCCTTTTATGAATGACTTTATGAAAAATATTGGGGACACTGCTGTTTTATGAACTGTTGAGATTGTCATTAGCACTAGTTGAAGAGTCATATGATGTTAGTATAAATTGCTATCACGGTTTGATCAACTAATGATCAATGTCATCATGTCAATTCTAATTAAAAAAACGAATTATCCAGGGATGCCTGGGTGGCTCAGTCGGTTAAGCATCTGCCTCTTGATTTCAGCTCAGGTCATGATCTCATGGTTCATGAGATCAAGCCCTGTGTCTGGCTCTGTGCTGTCAGCATAGAGGGATTCTCTCTTTCCCTTTCTGTCTGCCTCTCCCCTGCTTGCTCTCTCTCTCTCTCTCTCTCAAAATAAATAATAAATATACCTAAAAAATTATCCATAAATGTCATGACATGTTTCTAATATAATTACTTAACCTGTGGTAAATAAATGCAATGCTGTTGAAATGTATACAACATACAAAAATTTTATAGTAGTTATCATGGGAAGACCTAAAACTTAAATAGGCACTGACATTTTATAAGAATATGTTGCACAGTTGACCTTTGAACAGCTTGGGTTCGGACTGCACAGGTCTACTTACGTGTGGAATTTTTACCGTACAGTATTGTCAATGTGTGCTTAATAACATTTTCCCCTTTAGCTTACTTTATTGTAAGAATACAGTATTTAATATAAATACAAGCATATGTGTTGATCAACTTTTTATGTTATGGGTTAAGTTTCCCATCAGCAGTAGGCTATTAGTAGTTAAGTTTTGGGGGAATCAAAAGTTACACATGGATTTTTGACTGCATGAGGATCAGTTTCCCTGACCCTACACTGTTCAAGGACCAACTATGTATTCACTTGCTAGTCCCCGCTTAGAAAACACCCATGACAAGGGGCTGGGCCTCAGATGGTACTCAACTGGATGTGGAACAGATGTGCTGAAGTAGTTCATTCACTTTAATATACTCATGTGTAATGGGCCAACACAGGTTTGATTTTTAAAATCTTTTTTTTAAGTTATGTAGAATATTCTACTTAGCTGTTTCTGAGTTACAGACCGCTCTAAAATATTGTGACCTCCAACTCCAACATTACTTATCTTGGCTATGGATCTGCAGTTTGGGCATGGCTCGACGGTGGCATTGCCATGCAGTGTCAACTGATGAGGCTAAATGAGGCTGGAGAATCCATCTTCAAGATGGCTCACATACTGACTGGCAAGGTGGTGACAGCTGGTGCCTGGACACTCAGCTGGGGGCCTTCCTGCTTCATCGGGGCTCTGTAGGGTTTCATGGGCTTCCTCTTAGCATGCAAGCTGGGTTTCAAAAGACAGTGTTTGAAGAGACAGGAAACGGAAGCTGACAGTTTAAGACGTAGTCTGGGAGAAGGCACACTATCACTTCTCTATTCTTTTCTCTTCAGAGCTGTCAGAGACCTACACAGATACAGAGGGATGAGCCAAGGAACCTCCTTCTTGGGAGCAGTGTCAAAGAATCTGTGACCATCCCTGATCACCATAAAGAGAGAGTTACCACGTTGAGAGTGGATGGATCTTTACAAGAAATTCCAAATAATTACCCAGGGATTACAGGAGAAGTTTTAGAGTGAGGTTAACACAGGGAAATGGCTTAACCTAGAAGAAAAATGAACAACTTTGATTGCCTCTGGAATGCTAGTGTTTGCTAGGGAATATATTTGAGCATGTGAGTTTTGTTTTTTTAATTATAATCAGTGGAAGCACTGAAAATGTAGTTTTAAAAGGGATGAGAATAATAGAAGAATCTGGAATTCTGTGGAAAATCATTTGAAACATATTTTCGTGGACTCTTCTTTCAAAATCTATTTTTTGTCTTTTCTCCAAAGATATTCTTCTGAGTTCTATTTGTCACCCTCCTGGGTTTCCAGTTTCTTTATTGTTTATAGAGTATGTCGCTGTGCTGTCTGTTCTTTTGGTGCTCTAATTTAATTTATATCCATTCATTCATTTAACAAGTGCCTATTGAATATCTATTAGGTGCTAAGGACAGGGTGAGCTGGGCTACAGAGACAAAAGGACCTAAGTTAGACTTGTCTCTTTTCCGTTCCACTGGTCTATCACCAGGACCTAGAACAGGGTTTGTGAGGTAAGTTGTTGATAAGTGTTGAGTACGTGAATGAGAGTTCATAGTGTTCAGTGAACTGAAAACCTGATAGGAGATACAGAAGTAAGTAATTAAAACTCACTGTGACGTGCAGTCTAATGGGTATGCACTACAATCGGGACATGTAAAGGGGGGGCCCAGATCCAGCCTGAGATTACACGCCCCAACCAAAACAAATCACCATGCAATCAAGAATGGACGGTTGATAGAATTTTCGACCATAATAGTATATAAGCTGGACTATTTATTGATTCTAACTAATTCTAGGTCTTCAGTCAGGTAATTATCATCATGTATTAACAGAGAGGTTAAAAAGGGGACCTGTAGCTTCCGTTATTTTTAATGTCCCACGGTATCTTAGGATCATTGCCGATTTTGCCATTCATCTATATTTTCACGATCTCACCTCATTAAAATTTTTTTCTCTGATTACCACAGCAAAATAATCTTATTGTAGGAAATATGTAAGGTACAGAGAAGTACAAGAAGGGAAAAAATTACCTACAATTTCAGCAAGAAATAACTATGTTTACATATATATGTAGTCATATAGAAGAAAAGAAAGTACAGTTTGGGGATTATAAGGTTTTATGTGGTTTTTAAAATTCCTACATATTTTAGTAAAAATTCTATACTCAGCTTTTATTCATGAAATGCCTTTCAAAAAATAATGACTTCCTACATCTATATCATCACATTGTATAAAATTTCTGTAATTTAATAACCTCTATTTTCAAAGTCTGTTTGGTGTTCAGCTGGGTTTTTTTTTCCTATTATAAATAATGCTGTGATGAACTTCTACATGTGTATCTTTGACCATATTTCAATTATTTTCTTAGAATTTTTTGCTATATCTGTGATATTCTAGTGATAGCCATAAACATTCTAGGATTTTTTTTTAGATAGATAGACACATTCTTTTATTGAAGTTTGCATTATATTATCTCTCTCTCCCTCCCTCCCTCCCTCCCTCCCTCCCTCCCTCCCCACCCCCCTGTCTGTCTCTCCCTGCCACACATACATCAGCATACTTATGGGGATTTATCTATTTCATCCGTTACAAACACCTCATCTATAATGGAAGAGATATATTCCACATTTTTCCTACCCTGCCTATAACCCAAAGTATGGGCCTTTAGAGGAGGAGTCTAAGAGGGACTTTCCAGAAGAGCAGACACTTGAACTGAATAGTGAAGAGTAATTAGAAATTAACTGAAAAAGGAAACTGGAGAATGATTGTAGCAGCCTGTTTAAAAATCCAAGCTTATATATGGGAAGTGATTACATACAAGAACAGTAGGATTCTTTGCTTTAAAAAGGAGTATGGCATGGATTTTAAATTTTTTTTAATTTAATTTTGGGGGGTGGTTTTAAGAATATCTCTATTAACTTTGTCCTTTCTATGTAATTTTCTATAAAATAGACTTGATGGTATTGAAAGTGTCACCAGGTAAATCATTCAGTGACACTCTTTTATTTGTAATTATTATGTAAATTCATGATGAGGTTTATTCATACAGTAAAACATACTGTGGGGATTATGGTAAAATACTTGTGTATGTATTTATAATGGAAACTTATTGGTAAATTACACATTTAAAATAGATTAAGGAATAGAAGGTATAATTGAATCACATTCCATCTTTTGTTGACAAATACAATTGTATGTACTAAAGTGTACAGTGTGATGATTTGCTATACATAATTATTGTAGAATGATTGCCAAGATCAAGATAATTAACACATCCATATTAATTCTGTGTGTGTGTGTGTGTGTGTGTGTGTGTGTGTGTGTGTGTGTGTGTGGCGAGAATGCTTAAGATCTACTTTGAGCAACCTTCCAGTATACAATACAGGGTGATTAACTGCAGTTACGTGGGTTGCCTTTTATGTTATTTTATTTCTATTTTAGAGAAAGGGCACATGAGCATGGGAGAGGGGCAGAGGGAGGGAGGAAGGGTGGGAGAGAGAGAGAGAGAGAGAGAGAGAGAATATCTCAAGCAGGCTCCATGCTCAGCACAGAGCCCAACATGGGTCTCAATCCCACAGCCCTGGGATCATGACCTGAGCTGAAATCAAGAGTGGACACTCAACCTACTGAACCACCCGGACACCCCATGGGTTACCTTTTAATTGCGTTTCTGTAGTCATGTTTCCCTCCTTCCTCCCCCTTCACCCTCTCCCTTCCTACCTTCCTACCTTCCTCCCAAATTTTTAGGGCCATATTAATTATGTAAATGAGAGGCACGAGGGTCCTGAGCCAGAGGTAGGGTCTTCTCTACGACATGGCCTCCATCCTACACAGCTGGCCAGAAGCTCCATCCAGTGTTGCACAGATATTGCAGATAATGTCTTTGACCTTGTGGAGTGTGGTACACTGTGATGGCACATTTTTGTAGTGGGAATTTTAGATATGGAAAAGTCACCGCAAAAGCATCAGATCTAATATTCTCCCTTGGATATTTATTTAAAGAATTAATAGTAGATTAAGGAAACAAATTTATCAATAAGTAGGTAGGTAGATTGATAGATAAATATGTTATTTATATTTCTACTTGCATATATGCTTCAGTTTTACATAGATATATATGTTCTTACATTGCTGCTCCATTGGAAGCGTGCAAGGGGTAGATAGTTTATTTATGCACATGGGTGCCTTTTGTAGGACAACTTTTTATAGTAATGGGTGAGCTGAGCAATACAACCCTACTCTGATTTCTGTCAAAATGCCAGTCTTCTAACTAAATCTCAGTTACAACTCCGACGCTGAGTGATGCATGTCAGCAAATAGTGGGACACAGGCATGTGGAGCCTTTACACTTGTGTTTGAGAATGACACATGTTATTTCCTCCAAGATTTAAAATCAGATGTAATAAGTTATGAAGAGAAAATAGTGGAATCTAACTAGTTGAACTCTTGATAGATACAGATGAGTTTCTCTGTACAAAATGCAGCCTGGAAATGCCAGACATAATTATCTTAGTTCATGTGTAGGCAACTCTAGCGTGCATGTAAATCATGTGATATAGAGTGTTCAGGAGAGTTACACTGTGTTTTCTCAAATTCTCCCAGGTTTTTGCAGGATAGAAATGAAGACTCATTAGCTACAGTGTTGGCTTGAGCGTGCGCTCCGTGAGCTGGAAGGAGTTGCACACAGGGGGGCAGGGCACTCAGGGGGGGTAAAAGAGAGACTGTTTCTCAAGGCTTCCTAAATTAGTCTCAGGTAGGAGCTTCCCAGGGCCCTGGTCTGACAGAGTAATTAAAGGAGGCTGGGAAGGTTCACTTGCTTCATAATTATTTTTTAGCTCCAATATAGTTTTGACTTTACTAATTCAGAATTATTAAGAGAGATATTAGTTTGGCTTAATGAGAAGCATGAAAAATATAACATTTTAAATTGAAACACGGCTTTATTACTTGGGGCTATATTCCAAACCACAAACTAGTTGCTTAGCACCTTTGTGGTGATGCTCCTGGGCCTACTTTAATGATGAGATAAAGATGATTTTTAATTTGCTCAGGGCCATTCTTTTTCCTGATTTGGCATACAAATCCAGTAGTATTTTGCTGGGTTCATTTTCTATGCAACTCCTTTTTTTTAAATTTATATATTCTTGGGATTTTTTCCTCCCAAATCATAAAAGTGACACATCACCACTATAAGAAGTCAAAGGAAAAGAAATGATCTGAAGATAAGAGTTAATAAATACCCTCTCTTTTAAGTCCAATCTTACGAATAACAGTTTGGCATGAACTTTTTTAGACCCAAATTTAACTGTGTCAGCCAGGGCACACACTAGATGCTCAATTAATAGTTGCAAAGCTGACTTGAAACCAGTCCCAGCTTACTAACAGCCAAATCCTGTCTCTTATGGTGTCCCATTTCCTTTCATTCCTGTGTATCCCAACCCAGGCTTGACCCTCCACAGCTTTGCTTTTAGCTGGACTGCAGAAATGGCTTCTACCCAACAACTGGTCTGAAATGTGCCCTGTGTTGTATTTCCTTTGCCCAGAAGCCTCCCACCGCCCTCCCCAGTGCCTACGGAAACAGTGACATGCCACTTAGACACCTCCACACTTGGCCCCCATCTGTATAACCTCATTTCTCTTGCACTTTCCCCCTTACACGTTTAAATTCCAGACAAGCTGGACTTCTGAAACTTCTTGTCTACACCTAGCTCCTTTCTGTATCCCTGCTTATGTTGATATCAGCCTCAGCCTAGGCTTCAACATTAATTTAAGACACTGCTGTGTTCAAGACCATAAGCTACTAACTCCAGAGTGACTTAACCTTGTAGAGGTAAGACATTGTTACTACTTTTAAATGTAATGTGAAAAATGTTGAGGTAATTATGTAAGAAGCTCTAATCAAATAACCTCTCCCCATTTCCCATTGTTTTGTCCATGCAAATTACATCCCCTTTTCTTCTCTGACGTCTTTCTTTCCTACCCTCCCCAAAAGTGGCATTGGTCATTCTGGATTTGTGTTCCCACCGGACATCATATTCTGCCTCAGATCACAGACTGTCCCCAGTTTTTCAACTCAGTGATGCGTGTAAGCTGTACACGTTCAGTAGATCCCCTATTTGGAATTTAGATCTGCCCCAGGGCCAGCCATGCATAGTAGGATCCTTGCTGCTGATGTTGTGTTCTGAGCACATTTAAGGTAGGCAAGGCTAAGTTATGACATTTGGTAAGTTATGTGTCTTAAATTCATTGTAGACTTAGGATGTTTCAATTTACAATGGATTCATTGACACAAAATCCCACCATAAGTTGAGGAAGATCTGTGTAATTACTTGTGTCCTTATCTTATCCACCCCCCCCCCCAACTAGATTATAATACCTCCTGAGGACAGGGACTGTCATTCATGGTGACCCATGCTATAGGTCCCCTGAAGCAAGCACATTACTAAGAATAATGTCTTAAAACTATGAGTATTGTTTATTAATTTGTATATATTTACTCAACATTACCTGTATAATCTAATTTATTTTTTTAAATTTATGTTTATTTATTTTTGAGAGAAAGAGAGAGAGAGAGAGAGAGAGAGAGACAGACAGCATGTGAGTGAGGGAGGGGCAGAGAGAGAGGGAGTCACAGAATCCAAAGCAGACTCCAAGTTGTGGGCTATCAGCACAGAGCCCAACATGGGGCTCAAACTCAGGAACCACGAGATCATGACCTGAGCTGAAGTGAGACGCCCAACCAACTGAGCCACCCAGGCACCCCCGTGTATAATCTAATTTAAACACTCACATTGGATAAGCTAGGTATTTGCTTTAAGCTTACTGAAGTTCAAGTTTTTAGGTAAAATTGACTCCTACAGTTAATGACCTGTCCGAGGTTTTTGCTAGTTCAGGAAGAAAGTAAGAATATGTATGTTCTCAGCACCACTTAGGCATCTACTTCCTGTGGATTTGGAAACACAAATCTTTCTTTGGCCTTCTCAGTAACAGCCTTTAAAAAAACAAACAACCAAAAAAAAAAAAAAAAACAAAAAAACCACTGATTTCAAATCCTTGTGAGTTTTGTGGAATTAACTGAAGATTTGGCACGGAGAGCAGAGAAAGGAGGGACCCAGGAGCACAGGTTTCCATCATGACTTGGGTTTGATTTCTGTCTTCCTTTTCCTCCACACATCTCCCCTCCTTACCTACCCTGTTATAGAGTGTTCCTGGAAACTCCAAATGTCCCCACCAGGCATCATCTGCTGAGATCTTTTTAAACCAGAACAAATAGAACAAAACAAAACAGAAAACAAAACAAAAAAACCCAGGATCCAAATCTGAGAGGAATTCTGGTGTCAGTGGTTAAGATAATACAATTTTCCCTATTGTTACACTTGAGAAATCCCATTTTCATCATGCATAAGTAAAATGTAAACTCAGCCTTTGCCTAAATTTGTAAGGCCTGAATTAAGGAGGTGTATTCTCCAGGCTACTGCCTGATCTGGAAATAAGAATGGCTCAGAAGTCCCTGAAGCTAAGTTATTGTTTGAAAGAGCCGAGCTTCTGCTGGTGCAAATGGAAACAGTTTGTCTTAGAAGTCAAGTCTAGGTGATTTCTCTTCTGACAAAGTGCAGAGATGGGAGAATAAATATGTACCCTGAACTCTGGAATCCTGTTTCTGCTGTGTAATTTAAGGCCAGGGACGAAGCACATTTTCTTAAATGAAACAAATGGTGCTATAAATGGTAATAGAAACAATGCATCTTCCCTGTGTGATGTGGCTCTGATGAGCTGCTGTTAATGAAACAGGACGCAGCAGACCCACAATGATCAGAGTAGAGGACCAGAGATGGGATTCCATGTGAAATACAGACCCTCGTGCCTGGAGATCTGATGTTAGGGAAGAAAAAAAGATGTGTGTCTGTTCTTGTATGTGTGTGTATCAGTGTGTGTTTGGTAGTGGTGGTGGGGTGTGTGTGTGTATGTGTGTGTGTGTGTGTGTGTGTGTGCGCGCACGTGCATGGGATGTGTGAGTATATAAGTACATATTTAGTGGTCTGAAGATGCTGGGCCGTCCTTGTTTCTGTTAAAACTGGAGAATGTGAATATAAAGCCGTCATTGGACGCAGGCTCTTGGGAAAGCATTCAAGGATCTGCTTCATTTGAGGCACTTTAGAAATTTTGTTACTAGTTATTTCTGAAGATTTCGCTTGGAGTCATTCCTTGCGGACATCAGATCCCTAGAATTTTTCAGCATTGAAGTTGGATAGTCAGTGACAAATGCAAGAGCTGAAAAACAGTACAAGGCACTGCTTTTAATTGCCTGTTTATTGTCTTTACCGCCCAAGTCTCCTCTAGAGACTGTTAGCTTTACTAACCACGGAGATGAATTTTTGCAGAGTCCAAACTTTAGGAGCTCCATGCATCAGAGAGGTTATTTCCAAAAGAGATGAAATCGCTCCTTGTTTAAAATGAGGTAATGGTATGTGTGTAGAGGGTGGGGGGGGGGGTGGAAACATTTAGCGCTAATGAATAATTCACTTTGATTTACTGGAGAAATGAAGGAAGATGGCTCTCTGCCCTTCTCTTAATGTAAAAAAGATAATGGCCGTTTCACTGTAACATTGTATCTGAAAGTATCTAATACAGCTTATTTTTATTCCAGGTCAAGTTATCAGCCTTTAAAAGTAGTTTAAGACTGGCTGTCGTATTAAAGTGCACTTTTAGAAATAAAAGGAGTCTGAGATGAAATTGTGCTTGAATGCTCCTTCACCCCTCCCCTACCCAGGTGTCCTTGCAAAGACAAAATGTGTGTCTTTTTTTAAAAAAAAAATTTTAATGTTTATTTATTTTTGAGAGACAGAGTGCAAGCCGGGGAGGGGAAGAGAGAGAGGGAGACACAGAGTCAGAAGCAGGCTCCAGGCTCGAGCCCAACGCGGGGCTCGAACCCACGAACTGTGAGATCATGACCTGAGCTGAAGTTGGACACTTAACCGACTGAGCCACCCAGGTGCCCCCAAAATATGTGCCTTAACTGAACATTAGAGACATGAACGAAGCCAGAGGTTGGGAATCCTGATGACAGGAAAGGCCAACGTGAATGACCGCCCCCCCCAGTAGTTCACGTAACCAGGCCAGCCCCCTGTGAAGCTAACTCTGTGGGCGCATGGGTTTTCAGAACCTGAGTTATTTCTTGTACCTCTTACTCTGCACCACAAGTTCTAGGCCCCTCAGCTGAGGCACATTTTAATAAAAGACTGACAGTCATGTGAAGGCAGTGGATATGCACATGCATGAGTGTGTGCTTATGAAGTTGTGGGGCTTGACATGATCAGTACAAGGAGGTTTTGTACATTAGGCTTCTGTTCTTGCTTATGTTTGCAAGGCTGCTCATAGGTTGCATTCGGTGGAAGTCTTCTCCTAAATTAAAAGCAGACACTATAAGTATCTGCTGAAGCTCTAAAAAGTGGCCAGAATAAATGGTCTCCAACGCAGAGTCCTCTCTCTCTCCTTTCTCCAATTACGCAGCTGTGAATAAGGGGACCGGGGAGCTGAGAAGGGGTGTTGTTCAATGTGGGGAGATGCATAGTTCACCAAATGGAAGCAAAGTTTTAAATATGTTTATGTTTTTTTCTTTTCTTTCCTTTCTTTCTTTCTTTCTTTCTTTCTTTCTTTCTTTCTTTCTTTCTTTCTTTCTT
>NC_064818.1:62794749-62808321 GCF_023721935.1 Panthera uncia | reverse complement strand
CTTTCTTTCTTTCTTTCTTTCTTTCTTTCTTTCTTTCTTTCTTTCTTCAAAAGTGGCCAAATCATATTCTCAAGCTTTTATGTAGACATTTAGGGAAAACCTTCAGTAGAGTAGCACACATTTCTCTGACATTTGATGCCTTTTGGGAGGTTTCCTGAATATGGGAAATCTGTGTTGGTTATAATTGGATGACTTGGAACGTGTCCCTGTTTGCATGAGAGTAAAGTGCTTGGACATGGGATGAACTGGGGTAGGTGTTTTGCTGGGGGCTGGGCTGGAGGGTTGCTCTGTGGCAGCATATCTTTGAGAGTATACTCCAGCTATAGTCAAAGAGCAAAGCACCGGGTCAGATTCAGAGATCTTTTGCCAGGAGAGAAGTTCTAAGAACACGGCAAAGCTGGAAGCCTAGGAAAATGAGTCAGAAACTCAGAAGCAGGGACCATCAGGAATAA
The DNA here is from genome assembly GCF_023721935.1 of Panthera uncia. Classification (NCBI taxonomy): domain Eukaryota; kingdom Metazoa; phylum Chordata; class Mammalia; order Carnivora; family Felidae; genus Panthera; species Panthera uncia. The sequence goes on along the minus strand of NC_064818.1, from coordinate 62,807,869 downwards.
GGCTGGGAAACACAGCAAGTGCTCAGGATGAAGGCAGAACAAGGTGAAAGCTGAGTTCGCCAATCATTTGTGACATACCTGTGGGTGCCAGTCACTGGGCTGAGGATGAAGGTAAATAATGCATAGCTCTTGCCCAGTTAAAATTGCTGTGGAAAAGTGTCAGAGGATTATCTGATGTGGTACCAGCTCTGTGGTCATAACATTACATCCAACACCTTAAAGGCCCCAGGCTCTTCTGGTGCAGCTTTATGAAGAAAAACGGGATGTGAAAAGGATTTTATGCATTCCTCCTACTCTTTCCTTCTCCCTAAATGAGAAGAAAATCCAAGAAAAAAAAATAGTAATGGAAATGGAGTCCCATATGCTTCATTTGTGATTTTAAATATACTTCTTTTCATTTTTAGAAAACATCATAGATATTCCTTTATTGCTGTCATGTAGGCACTGGGCAAGTTTCCCTGAGTGTTACAGACATTGAGTTTAAGTTTCTTACAAATTGGGCTTTATCATTTCCCCAGAGTATTGGCACCAATCACTTTATGTAGGTGACATGCTCTGGTCAAATCATCTAGAATGATCATTGCCTGTCTGCTATTATATCATTGGGATGCCTCGTTTGCAAATAGGAAAATTGTAGCTCTGAAAACAATATGCTTATGATTTCTTGGTACAAAGAAAAGGCAGGTGGTGGTTGGGGTAATGCCTGAGAGAAGTTATCCATGTGACTTCTGTGTGTGATTCACACTGATTTCTGAGGATCTTGGGTTTCCAATTGTAGCTCAAATAATTCAATGTTTAAATTTTTAAATGTCTGTTTATTTTTGAGAGAGAGGGAGAGAGAGGGAGGGAGAGGGAGAGGGAGGGAGAGGGAGGGAGAGGGAGAGGGAGAGGGAGAGAGAGAGAAAGAGAGAGAATGAATGCAGGGGAGGGCAGAGAGAGAGAGGGAGACACAGAATCTGAAGCAGGCCCCAGGCTCTGAGCTGTCAGCACAGAGCCGAGTGCAGGGCTCGAACTCATGAACCATGAGATTATGACCTGAGCCAAAGTCAGACACTTAACTGACTGAACCACCTAGGTGCCCCACAAATAATTCACTTTTTTGTGAAAAATTTGTTCCTCAGTTGGAAAACTTTACGTTGTCTTTAGCACACCCTTCTGGTAGTTAATCTGATTCTGATTTTATGAAAGCCATTCCATAGTTTTTAAAATTGAAGACAAATGTAGCCACACTAAAAATCATTTTTGTCTACAGGCAGGCAACTTCTGACCTGACCTGTGGAGGTCCATTGATACCCCCAACCCACCCGGGAGGGAGTTCTGCCTGCATTTGCACATTCGTTTCAACATTCTTGTAATCTCTGTAAATTGATGCTTTTTTTGGACTTCGCTTTGGTTACAACATCTGGCAGGTTCCTTCATTATGAGTAAAAGAAATGTTGAACACATGTTCTTTTTGTATCCGTATGAGAATCGTGATTTTTCTGATTATGGAAAATTATTTTTAAAGTGTTGTGTTGCCATCGTTGCTGCTGTTGTGACCAGTACAGCTATAAGTTCTGTATCTACCATGACGGATGTGTTGGGGACAAGATCAGTGTACAACTTCCCATGTAGCCCTCCCTTCAGAAGAAAAGAGCCATGCGATGCTCTAGAAAAGCAACGTTGAGGTAACTTTTATTAGCATATCTCACCTGGTAAAGCAAAGGCTACATATCATACCTGCACAGCCTTTTTACTCCCTACTCCTTCTCAACTTATAGGGTAAACTGATGTTAGCTCCATCTGTGGCAATCCTCGCCAGAATGTAACAGAAAAAATACAACTTGTTGAATGGATCCCATTAGTTTCTCTGCACACCCCCCCCCCACCAGCTGACGTGTAATTGCAGGATTCACTACCAATTCAAATTCTTAATTCGTTCCTAAGGCTGCTCTTCTGTTCTCACTTTTTAACCCCTAATATCCACCCTTCCCACGTGAATTCGAGCCCTTCTTTCAGGAATTACTAATAGCCATTCTACTGACAAGGTTTCCATTTGATTTTCACAAGATGGACTGGTCGGTTTACTTTGCTTTCTGGGCTCAAAGAGTGGAGAGGAGACAAAACACATTTCGGTGCCTGCCTCTAGGGTGTCTGTCAACTCCCAGCCCGATTGCTATTGATGAGTTATTGCCTCTTAATCTTACCCTTCTCCTCAAAAATATCCGGCACCATTTCAGAATGCTATATCCTGAGTTGTTACACCTTCACTGGTAATTTCACATTCAAATAATGCTAAATAGCACGTTTGCCTGCAAAATTGAAATGGAATCTGAACTATTACTTTCACTTCAGGGCAAAAACAGCTCAGTGGCACAGACTTCTGTCCAAAGTAGTTTTAATCAGTGGCTAAAAATAAAATCAAACTCACCATTTACATTGATAGCGTTTTCAATACAAAAAATGGTTTTGGAATCTTTTCCCAAAGTATCTATTGGCTTAAATAGGGTCAATTGCTATAACTGTGTCTCTGTGATTTTTATTTTCTATTTATATGATACAATCCTATTTTTTTATTCCCTGATTACTTAGAATGGAATTATATACTGAGAAGTAGCATACTGGTAGACAAATGGATACCTGATTATATTATTTTTCTCCAAGTCCTCTTTTTTAAGACATTCAGCCTATTTCCTAAGGATTGTTGTCATGCTGTGGTCATTTTGCATAAAGAGCTAACCTCAAAAAAACAAATTCTGTAGCTAGAAGAATTTCAATATCATGCAGGTTCCCTGAAACTCGTTGGGACTAGATTTTAATTAGAGTTTTAATAGACCTATATTAATAGCAAAATAGGTTTATTTTTCTTATCAGAATCATGAATTAATATGTTTGTCTCTAATTTCCCCTACTATATAACTTATTTCCCCTTATTCCTATAACATTCTTGGATGAATAAAATTTACTTGGTTGATTATTGGCTTCCAAAAGAGCATTTTTTTCCCCCTCATTTAAAGCACATTCAAAGTGCTGATAGTTTCAAATGTGAACAGTGAGGCATGATACAATTCCAGACGGGCAGTCCTTTTTGTTACAGAATGAACAACAACAAAAAATTATCTAGTTTTTAGCTTGAGGAAATTATTTGTTTAAAAAGATAAATCTTGAGGGTGCCTGGGTGGCTCAGTCGGTTAAGCATCCAACTTCGGCTCAGGTCATGATCTCACGATTTGTGAGTTCGAGCCCTGCGTCGGGCTCTGTGCTGACAGCTCAGAGCCTGTAGCCTGCTTCGGATTCTGTGTCTCCCTCTCTGTCTGCCCCTCCCTTGCTCATGCTCTGTCTCTCTCTCCTTCAAAAATAAACAAACATTAAAAAGATAAATTTTGTACACTCCTCTAGAAATCAAACATTCTCATTCAGTCTTTAGCCTGTATCACTGCCCTATGGCATTGACAGCTAGATGTTTTATTTCCTTGAGCCTCAATTTTCTCCTCTGTGAAATGGGCATGACCAATAGTCAGAAGGATGCCTTGAGGGTTATATTAATTAAAAATGCATGGGGGCGCCTGGGCGGCTCAGCCAATTAAGTGTCAAGCTCTTGGTTTTGGCCGGGGTCATGATCTCACAGTTTCATGAGTTTGAGCCCCACATTGGGCTCTGCAATAGCAATGCAGAACGCGCTTGGGATTCTCTCTTTCCCTCTCTGTGCCCCTTCCACACTTGTGCTGTCTCTTTCTCTCTCAGGATAAATAAATAAACTTTAAAAAAAAATGCCAGTGGAACTTCATGTGAAGTTGCTGTCATAAACCGCAGGAAGTGAGCAGTCTGCTGTCAGCGTCCACACACGGGAAGAGTTTCTGGCCCCACATGGGGAACTGAAGAAGTTCTTAGAACCTTGGCCTCAGGACTAGTATCTTGACCTAATGTGAAAGCGCTGTGTGAAATAAGTGGAATCCTAGAGTTGGACAACAAAGCCTCAGAGAAGAGTCTGGGAAACATATTAGAAACCACTTTATGGTTTTCTCATCTTGGAAAAACTGTGGTAAATGTATGATACTTTTCACTTGATTATAATCTGTTGTTAGTAGGTTCAAAACTGGCCTCTATTTTCCTGGTTTGAGCCTACACAGAAGACCACTCCAGCTCCTCGTTATCACAGAGGAAAGGGAATCTGAGCCCCAGGAATGTTGGGGAAGCCAATCCAGGAGCCGGGGATTCGTTTGTGCATGCCTGTGCTTTCAAGCCCCTGCAGACTGTAGTTCTTGAGAGATGTACCAAGAAGCACATTAGAGACAAGCATCAGCAGCCTATCTGTTGTGATCCTGTGTTGTCTGCTCAGTCTTCGCCTTTTTATCCCCTGTTCCTTTCTTCACTCTAAGTTATTGAGACAGTATTCACACTGAGCCACCTTATAACAGATGATATTTAATTGCATAAAATATTTCATCTCTTTCAGATCTGTCACTGGTAGAAGTGGGGATAAAAAGACCCAAAAGACTAATTTACTTTTACCATCAGAATCAGATTATAAATGTAGAAACTAATGAGACGTTTGCATACTTTTAAAATGAAGTTACAAACGGAAAATGCAAAAATGACTTTATACAACCCCCGTTTCATGCTTTGTCTCTTCTCCTCTGTCCCTCGCTCTTGCTTTTTTCTCTTCTTCTTCCGTTCTCGTTCTCTCTGTGTATCCTTTCCCCTTCCCCCTTCTAGTAGTTTCTGTAGCCTGCCTGGGATTTAAGATCCAGTGCTGCTCCTGAGGTAATGGTTTTTTAATCAAAGACAGATAATTATTAGTGATGTTCAAGGCTGAAAATCACGGATTCACCTTCCCTTGATTCTGTTGACTGTATTCCAAAAGGCATAACTACTTTTGTCGGTACAGCTGGCAGGCATACGTTGAGGACTCACACAGAGATCTGTTCAGAGAAAATCAATTTTCAAGTTAGAATTGCCCACTACAATTAAGATCTGTGCACTTTCCAACATTTCAGCCCGAGCTCGCCTGTTAAATCCAGCTAACCGTGCTCTCATTGTTTCGGGTTCTGATTTCATCTACTTGAGGAATGGAAAGGACGGAATGAGGGTGCCATCCCCCCGTCCAGCTTGTCAAACACATCTCTGTGGGGAGAATTATTGAGCCATTTGAGTTCTGTAACCAGGAAACGAGAAAGCTGAAATAACACTCTTGCTTCTAGAACACATGCTGAGTAGGCACTGGCTTGGGTGGAAAGCTCTCTTGTATCCCAAGGGCCTTACATGTCAAATAGAAAACGTAAGTCAAGGGCAATGGAACATAAAGTTGTGTGCTGTACCTGGTATTTGACAAATGGCTAAACATAAGTCAGATTAGTTAGGCTCATGGAGTACTGAGTGGGTGAAAAAGTGACAGCTTTCTTTCAAACATGATTTAGAATAACTGACCTCCAGTACTCAGTGGCTACGGATGAGGCTCCCTTTAAGCAAACTTATTGTGTCAACAATTATAACCATGGAAAGCACAAGTTAAAAGGTCATTAACTCATTTTGCAGAAGGCTAATTTGCCCCAATTAAAAGAGGTGTCCATAAATCTCTTTAAATTATAAACTCTTTTGGTAGAATTGCAATCAGTTTTGCATTTTTAATACGTTAGTTTTGTCTAGTCTTTTTTTTTTCTTTCTTTTTTTTTAGGAATCAATTTACTCACACTCTTAAGCGTAGACCCATTGCGTTAATTTTATGTGTACATGCAGAAAGAATAGGATATGGTAGGAATGGAAAGTGGCAAATAAAGGCGTGGGTTCTCTCCAATCTCCTTAAGTCTGCTTATTCTTTTTTTTTTTAAGTTTATTTATCATTTTGAGAGAGACATACACACACATGCACTCATTAGTGCAGGAGGGGCAGAGAGAGGAGAGAGAGTTCCACACAGGCTCTGCTCTGCCAGCACAGAACCTGTTGTGGAGCTTGAACCTGTGAAGCTGTGAGATCATGATCTGAGCCAAAATCAAGCGTCAGACCCTTAACCAACTGAGCCACCCAGCGTCCCAATCCTGTCATTTCTTTTAAATGTTTATTTATTTTTGGGAGAGAAACAGACACAGTGTGAGCAGAAGGAGAGCAAGGAGAGAGGGACACACAGAATCCAAAGCAGGCTCCAGGCTCCAAGCTGTCAGCACAGAGCCCCTATGCGCGGCTTGAACCCACAGACTGCGAGATCATGACCTGAGCCTAAACCAGACGCTTAACCGGTTGAGCCACCCAGGCGCCCCGCTGTTGTTCTTAATTCTCAATGATTTTGGTCTCCATTTGCCCTTGCGATTTGTGCTACCATTCACTATGACGTTGGTAGCAGAATTCACTCTGAAGAAAGAACAATTTGAAACATGTTGTAGACTCCCAAAGCTGTGAGAGGGATTTCAGGTTTCACAGGAGGGTGAACGAACCTTTGCTACAATCAGGTCTGGACTGGATAAGACATATTGGGTTCGAAGGGACCTAAGGAGACTCTCTCCCCCTAACTGCTGGCTTCTGAGCAGACGATCCTAAAAAGGAAGCTGTGTGCTATTTCAGAGACGTCTTTGTTGCAAGAGAATTTTTTACAAGGTGCGCCTTTTTTGTACATGTTCAATAAATGACCCTTAAGATTAAGAGCAACTTAGATGAAGCTGAATTTAGGAAGTGTGTGCACGTAGAGAAGTTCTGACTTAGAATGGGTATCAACGGAGGCATGCTCAGTACTGCCTGTTCAACTTGAGAGTCCCTGCCGTTAAGAGAGGGTAGTGATGGTGGATAATAGGGGCTCTGCTAGGGAACTGCATTCCGGGTGAACTTTAAAACGTCAGCAATGTCCTGCTGATGGAGACAAGGCACAGATGAGGCTTGAAGATGGGTAGTGGAGAAAGGAAGTAAGAGAGAGCTAACTTTCCATACATCAAGGTTACTGCTTACTATTAGTGAACTTGACAGAATGAGGGTGGTACCGAGGGAGACAGACAGCCTGAAGGGGAGTTTTAGGGAAGGCGCTTGCAATATCCTAACATCATTTAAATTAGAGGCAAAAAAGCCCCTCCTAGGGACATCTGATCCTTGTCTTATCAGTACAAGATTGTGTTTTATAGAATAGTCTCTTCCACTTTGCTCAGTATACTATAGTTTCACATGATTGGGACTTCTGGCTGTTTCCCCTGGGAGGTTATTACAAAGTCTGAAGATATTTCTGTGTTACAATTGTGTTAAAAAGGCACATTTTGAGACCTGATTTTATTTATTGTAGAGCATTGCAAGCATTTATACTGCTACATGAGTGTTAAATATTAATGCATTTTTCCTACTCTACTGATACCTAAGCATCATGAGAATGTATAATTCTGGAAAAGCATTCAAGAGCTTCCTAGGGGCTGCCCTACTTTACACTTAAAAGACTGCCCTCTTGCAGAAGATCCATTAAAAAAATTAAAATGGTTACCCACTTTTTAACCCAGTGGCTCCCTAGAAATGAGTTTCTCTCCAAAAGTGGACAGATTTGTTGGATACACAGAAGTTGAGATGAGGGGCTGGCATAATTATCAGCCCTCGAGCTGTATGTTGGGACTAAGTGGCCTTACCTTAGTCAGCTGTAAGCAGAGGTAATAGATTTTTCATCTCTCACTCTTCTTGTCAGCTGAGATACAGATACTTCCTTTCCCTGGTACCTCTCTGAACAAACAATGATTTTAAACCCACCACTATTTTAGATCTTGGGAGTAGCCAGATCGATCCTTTGCCCCATGTGAACGTGGGTATGGTTGACTCAAATTTTATAGAATAAAGTTGACATGTGAGACAGAGGTCCACTTCTGCTTTTCCCATCGCTTCTTTTGATGACTTAATTTGACATATTACAGCAAATTCATTGAGCATGGAAAGAAATGGCAGATGGATAGCTTCCCATAGTCCTCTGTAATAGGGTGAGAAGAAAGGAGGATGACTCTGATGAAATGGCCTTTCTCTAACTGTTCAGTATATTTTTGTTTTTACCATTGTTTTGTTCAAGGTGGCCCTGGAATCCACCTTGAACAAAATCGGAAAAGAATAGAAAGCATTCTAGAACATAAGCAAGCGACTGGTTTTGTAATCACCGCCATCGTCGTCGTGTTCCAAACGTTGTTTGAAAATTGAGTTTAAAAAGGAAACACACTTGTAACAGGCAGAGTTTTGGGGTTTTTGTTTCATGTTGCGTTTTTGTTTGCTTGTTTGCTTTTGAGGAGGAGCCCTAGGTTGTTAGAGGAGTAGTGGCTAGCAGACTAACTCCTCCATAGATAATAACTGTAAACTCTGAAGAGGAAACAAAAATTACTTGAAGGCGTTGGAGAGGGATCAACCACAGGCAGACTGAAGGTAACTTAACTGGGGAAAGGAAGGAACCAAACTGGGTGATACCTGTGTTTTCCCCCGAGAACACACCCCCATCCAAATGGCACAGTGTGGGTCGGCCTGAGGGAGAGAGCTGCTACGATCAGGGTGTTGGTGTTTGGAGTTGGGGGCATCCAAAGAGGCTAATGACTGATCATGCCTCTGAAATGAAGAAGCCACAGTGGTGGGAGCCTCAAAATCTTTATCAAATATTTGCTGATTCCTGGATTCTAAAGAGCCAGTGGGCACAAACAGTTTTAAGATGAAAACAGATAAAACCGGGTGTCACCTGCTGTTTACTGAAAGGGGAAGAGTTTGTGGTTTGTATTCTGCCCAAGCAAGGAGTAAATACCTGAGCCTTCCATTCAAACACAGAAGGAGCACACCCTAGTGATCAAGAGTATATATGAGAACTAAGGAATTTTCCAGAAGTCTAAGGGAATATCTAAACTGCCTCATGCTAATAAAGTATAAAGTTAAGGTTCCACAAACCCCAGGTGATTGGTTAGTAATTTTTTAACAGCCTATTAGGAGGGAGGAAAAAAAAGTCTTATACGAGGGTAACAAAATCTAATTCCTTCCAATATGGTATCCATGATGTTCTATGAACAATAAAAAGTTGCTAGTCATATAAAGAAAGTGGAAAATGTCACTTATGGTGAAGTCAATAAGTTGTCAAGAGAAACCCACCTGAAAACATCCTCGTTGTTAGAATTAACAACAAAGACTTTAAAGTTGCTTTTATAAATACGTTCAAGGACTTAAGAGAAGAGGTGGTCATACTGAGAGAGTATAGATGGAGGTGTTAGAAGAAAAATGACAACTATCAAAGAAAGAGCCAAAGGGAAAAGATACTATATAAAATGAAAACAAGTATTAGATGAGAAGGTTGTACAGAGAATAAGGAAATATTCATAAACTTGAAGGTATATCAACAGGAATTATCTAACCTGAAGAGCAAAGTAAAAACAAACAAAACAACAAAAACTTCTCCACTAAAAAATTAAAAAAAAAAAATAGAGCTTTGATGAACTGTGAGGGGGCAAAACCCCAAAATTTGAACAAGACATTTAAATATCTAAGAGGCTCAGCAAACCCCAAGTTCCAGGATAGATAAATGGAAACCACAAAGTATCCTACCCCAAGTAGGATAGATACAAAGGAAACCACAGTTAACTATATCATAGCCAAGCTACCGAAAAACATTGTGTTTCAAAATTCATTTTGGATAAGGCTGCTATCTAATATGGAGTTGATTCTTAAGGAGCATTTCATCGTTATATTACTGTTACCAGCAGAACACAGGATGTGGGAAGAACCTGCTAGGTCTCTGAACAAATTGACCAGAATTTGAATTCTGGCTCTGATGGTAAATGACTGAACCCATGGAGAAAGGGGCACCCTATGTCACATTTCCTCATGTGTGATATTGTCAGTAACCATAGTAACCCCATAAGGCTGTGTGACGCTTGAATGATATAATAGGAGGTGCACCCACTTAACATAAGGCCTCATGAAAAGCAGCCTGTAAATGCTCACCTCCTTCTTTTCTTTCTTCTCTCCAGGCATTTAGAGCGCCTTTGAGTATACATGATTCTGGATATTCTGTGGCATATACATAAGGGTATATTTTATGAGAGAGAAAAACTAACTTTCTAATTCCAAATCAGAGGCCTCTGGTCATTTCACCTTGATTTTTTAAATATTTCATATAATGTTTCCAGTTGCAAGACATGTTTCCACTTTACAAGGGTTTGGAAGACAAACATGGAAAACACAGAACTCTGAAAATTTGCTGATCCGTATTTTTAAGCAACTCAGAAGGTGGTTCACGTTTGCTAATGTTTTCATTCTTATTTATGTGTCTGTGAGGTTTCAGGATGGAAGGCATCTCTGACATATGTTTATAAGTATGTGCCTGTAGAGATAAAATTCACTTCCATAGGGGCATCTGGGTGGCTCAGTCGGTTGAGCATCCAGCTTCGGCTCAGGTCACGATCTCGGGGTCTGTGAGTTCGAGCCCCGTGTCAGGCTCTATGTTGACATCTCAGAGCCTGGAGCCTGCTTCGGATTCTGTGTCTCCCTCTCTCTCTGCCCCTCCCCTGCTCATGCTCTGTCTCTCTCTCTCTCTCTCTCTCTCTCTCTTAAAAATAAATAAACATTAAAAAATTCACTTCCATGCCTTTCAGTACCACATGAATGATGGTGAGAACAGTAATTCTTGGGATTATGAATGGTGATCACTATGTTCATTTCTGTAGAGTTAATTGGTTTAGCTATGCCTGAAGCTTTGCAAGGAGATCTGGGAAGTACCTGAGACATTGCTTAGGCAATTTACATGTTAGTAAATAAGCTTGTGTCACTGGAAATATTTCTAAACTGATTAAGAAGTAAACTAATCACTCTCAGCTATAAATTATCATTCCATCCTCTTAAAAATCTCACCTTTAAATTATTGAGATAACACTTTGGTGGGACTTGTTTTAGGGTTCTTTTTTTATAATTGACTAAAATGTTTCAGCCTGTTTAAATATATGGTCCCTTATTCCACTTCAGTTCCTCTGATATATAAAATACATTGATAATTTCCATTAACACAGAAATTGGTAAAAGTTACTAGCTTTTGCATTTAAAACTTTTTAACAACTGGCCTTAAAAATTGTCATCTTTCTTAATAATTATCACCCTATGCGTGAAAGTTAGATGTGACCTTTACAAGTTGTCATTAGGACCGAGGACAACTTATAGGTAACAAGAATTTTGCCATTGATTCCCCTACTGGAATATTGGGTATTCCACCAAATATTGGGTATGTCACAATTGCTGCTGTTTAGGCGACTTAGGCTTCTGTTTTGCTATTGCTGCTGTTTTGTATGGAGTTTTTCAATCTGGAAGTTTGTGGTAAAGTCAAACACACAGATGGCAATGCACTGTATGAAGGTACATAAATGTTTACCAGTGGTTACTATTCATAAGAATGGCTATTAATATTGGCAAAGGCTGGTTGCAAAGACCATGGGGAGTGTTGCTTATGGAACTCTAGTAGTGATAAAAGGCGGTAAATCCTTGGGAAGCAGTAAGCACTTTTTACTTGAATGGTTGACCATATTCGATCATTACATAACAAGGAAAAAAAAAAAGCAATGCTGTTTTTGGTAGGGCCCCCACTGTCTTAAGGAAAGAGAAAAAGAACTCTGATTTTCAAAATTCTATGCATTGGGTTGCCTGCTACCTATAGGATAGATTATATAAGAAAATAATATCAGGGTGTAACTGTATACATAATCATTCTGAATTAGGCAGTAAGCTGTATATTGTCAAAATAGCTGTTGAAAAGTCAGAACAAGTTTGAGTGTTCTTTTTTAGTAACACCTTTGGTATTTCATTCATTTGACCAATAGTCATAATAATCCTGTGCCAGGAAGCTAGACAGTCATGGTGTAAGATAAATGGAATAAGGTCTCTGATATCAAAGAACTCTCCCCAGACTACCTTCAGGAATAATCAAATGTTCTTTATTTGGTTATTTTATCTCCTTAAAAAATATGAACTCTGGGAGAACAATATATTAATGGGTAAATTTTAACCAAATTCTGATAATAGTCCAATAATATTAAATGAATTCTGATAATTCATGATAATTCAAATTCTGATAATATTCCAATAATATTAAAATGAAGTTCTGGGGGGTGCCTGAGTGGTTCCGTCGGTGGGGTGTCTGACTCTTGATTTCGGCTCTGGTCATGATCCCAGGATTGTTGGATCTCTCTCTGCCTCCCTCTGCCCCTCCCCTGCTCGCACTCTCTCTCTCTCTCTAATTTTTTTTTAATTTAATGAAACTCTGGTAAGCTACAACCAGGAACCCAAACTTTGTGTTTTCTAGAATATTTGATTATCATGTTTGTGTCTTTTACCTGTGATCCTGACCTCTTTAAGGGACTGGGAATAAAGTCAAAAGCACAACTGAGTGCCTTGAAAAGATAATTTGCTTAACTGTGAGTTCTGATAGATTACTAAAATGGTAATAATTTGATGAAAGAGAAGTCCCCTTCCTCTCCCCACCCCCCCCACTTTAAATCTAAATTAGTTTTTTCATCCTTGAAACTGGGCACAGTCCTCTGTTTACATTTCCACATTCCATGGACTAACATACTGTGAAATTTCAAGCCTAGCTGTCTTGGCTAATGAATATACAGTATGTTGAAAAAGTACGATTCTTAGCTTGGAAGACAGAAGCACAATTTTGTTAGCAATTCCTCCATATCAATATTTATTTAGCTCCATATATGTGTGTGTGTGTGTGTGTGTGTGTGTGTGTGTGTGTGTGTACTCCCCCTCGTGGTTTATATATATTAATGTTATAAGTCAGCACAGCACAGTGAGAATCTTAGGCATTAAGTCATGGTTGAATCTGAATATCGCATTTCCCTTGATCAGATTTTAGTGATAGCCTTTCTTGTGGTTAAAGTATTCAGTTTAGCCTCTTACACACAGTCTAATCCAAGACTATGTTCTATCTCTTGCAATTATACCTGACCATTTCCAGGTACCAAAATCCTTAGATAAATAATTACCATGCTTTGGCTAATGTATTGATGCCTGACACTTGCTGATGGGATTTGAAACTCTACACACATGATGAAAGCCAATAGATTTGAGTGGGTCTTGGGGTCAGAAACTTAGTAACCCTCAGTGAATGTTCGGTGCTAATAATGTTTTCTGAGCTTCTCACAGGATTTCCATGAGAGTTTCAAACCCTAAGGG